>NW_020651970.1:415748-566827 GCF_003573695.1 Papaver somniferum | reverse complement strand
TTTGTCTTTCTATTTGATTCAAGATAGATAAAATTTGTTAGGATTTGGATTAGTTCTGCATGGTCTTTCATCCTTCTTCTATTGTGAAATTCTACTTCCTTCATATTTTCTTGAATCAACGTACATAGAAATGCAATTTTTACTAGACGTATTGCCTTAGAACATATTAATTGTAATTACATTACATTTTTCAAACTTTTTCTGTTAAAGATGAGTTTATCTAGTTTAAATTTAGTTTAAATTTAGTCTCAGAAATCAATTTCTGACTTATAACGAAGTGTGTAGACTTTTTTGAGTTAACGTATATTAAATTCAACATTTTTATGAACTCTTTCTTTTTGTGTTGGCTTTGTCTTTCTATTTGATTCAAGATAGATGAAATTTGTTAGGATTTGGATTAGTTCTGCATAGTCTTTCATCCTTCTTCTAGTGTGAAATTTGACTTGCTTCATATTTTCTTGAATCATCGTACATAGAAATGCAATTTTTACTAGACGTATTTCTTTCGAACATATTAACTGTAATTAAAATACATTTTTCACACTTTTTCTGTTAAAGATGAGTTTATCTAGTTTACAATTTAGTCTCAGAAATCAATTTCTGACTTATAACGAAGTGTGTAGACTTTTTTGAGTTAACGTATATTAAATTCAACATTTTTATGAACTCTTTCTTTTTGTGTTGGCTTTGTCTTTCTATTTGATTCAAGATAGAAGAAATTTCATAGGATTTGGATTAGTTCTGCATGGTCTTTCATCCTTCTTCTATTGTGAAATTTGACTTCCTTCATATTTTCTTGAATCAACGTACATAGAAATGCAATTTTTACTAGACGTATTTCCTTAGAACATATTAATTATAATTACATTACATTTTTCAAACTTTTTCTGTTAAAGAATCATTTATCTTGTTTAAATTTAGTCTCAGAAATCAATTTCTGACTTATAACGAAGTGTGTAGACTTTTTTGAGTTAACGTATATTAAATTCAACATTTTTATGAACTCTTTCTTTTTGTGTTGGCTTTGTCTTTCTATTTGATTCAAGATAGATGAAATTTGTTAGGATTTGGATTAGTTCTGCATGGTCTTTCATCCTTCTTATACTGTGAAATTTGACTTGCTTCATATTTTCTTGAATCAACGTACATAGAAATGCAATTTTTACTAGACGTATTGCCTTAGAACATATTAATTGTAATTAAAATACATTTTTCAAACTTTTTCTATTAAAGATGAGTTTATCTAGTTTAGAATTTAGTCTCAGAAATCAATTTCCGACTTATAACAAAGTGTGTAACCTTTTTTGAGTTAACGTATATAAAATTCAACATTTTTATGAACTCTTTCTTTTTGCGTTGGCTTTGTCTTTCTATTTGATTCAAGATAGATGAAAGATGTTAGGATTTGGATTAGTTCTACATGGTTTTTCATCTTTCTTCTATTGTGAAATTTGACTTCCTTCATATTTTCTTGAATCAACGTACATAGAAATGCAATTTTTACTAGACGTATTTCCTTAGAACATATTAATTGTAATTACAATACATTTCTCAAACTTTTTCTGCTAAAGATGAGTTTATCTAGTCTACAATTTAGTCTCAGAAATCAATTTCCGACTTATAACGAAATGTGTAGACTCTTTTGAGTTAACGTATATAAAATTCAACATTTTTATGAACTCTTTCTTTTATGTTAGCTTTGTCTTTCTATTTGATTCAAGATAGATGAAATTTGTTAGGATTTGGATAAGTTCTGCATGGTCTTTCATCCTTCTTCTATTGTGAAATTTGACTTCCTTCATATTTTCTTGAATTAACGTACATAGAAATGCAATTTTTACTAGACGTATTGCCTTAGAACATATTAATTGTAATTACAAAACATTTTTCAAACTTTTTCTGTTAAAGATGAGTTTATCTAGTTTACAATTTAGTCTTAGAAATCAATTTCCGACTTATAACGAAATGTGTAGACTTTTTTGAGTTAACGTATATAAAATTCAACATTTTTATAAACGCTTTCTTTTTGTGTTGGCTTTGTCTTTCTATTTGATTCAAGATAGATGAAATTTGTTACGATTTGGATTAGTTCTGCATGGTCTTTCATCCTTCTTCTATTGTGAAATTTGACTTCCTTCATATTTTCTTTAATCAACGTACATAGAAATGCAATTTTTACTAGACGTATTGCCTTAGAACATATTAATTGTAATTACAATACATTTTTCAAACATTTTCTGTTAAAGATGAGTTTATCTAGTTTACAATTTAGTCTCAGAAATCAATTTCCGACTTATAACAAAATCTGTAGACTTTTTTGAGTTAACGTATTTAAAATTCAACATTTTTATGAACTCTTTCTTTTTGTGTTGGGTTTGTCTTTCTATTTGATTCAAGATAGATGAAATTTTTTAGGATTTCGATTAGTTCTGCATGGTCTTTCATCCTTCTTCTATTGTGAAATTTGACTTCCTTCATATTTTCTTGAATCAACGTACATAGAAATGCAATTTTTACTAGACGTATTGCCTTAGAACATATTAATTGTAATTACAATACATTTTTCAAACATTTTCTGTTAAAGATGAGTTTATCTAGTTTACAATTTAGTCTCAGAAATAAATTTCCGACTTATAACAAAATCTGTAGACTTTTTTGAGTTAACGTATTTAAAATTCAACATTTTTATGAACTCTTTCTTTTTGTGTTGGCTTTGTTTTTCTATTTGATTCAAGATAAATGAAATTTTTTAGGATTTCGATTAGTTCTGCATGGTCATTCATCCTTCTTCTATTGTGAAATTTGACTTCCTTCATATTTTCTTGAATCAACGTACATAGAAATGCAATTTTTACTAGACGTATTGCCTTAGAACATATTAATTGTAATTACAATACATTTTTCAAACTTTTTATGTTAAAGATGAGTTTATCTAGTTTACTATTTAGTCTCAGAAATCAATTTCAGATTCAACATTTTTATGAACTCTTTCTTTTTGTGTTGGCTTTGTCTTTCTAATTCATTCAAGATAGATGAAATTTGTTACGATTTGGATTAGTTCTGCATGGTCTTTCATCCTTCTTCTATTGTGAAATTTGACTTCCTTCATATTTTCTTTAATCAACGTACATAGAAATGCAATTTTTACTAGAACATATTAATTGTAATTACAATACATTTTTCAAACATTTTCTGTTAAAGATGAGTTTATCTAGTTTACAACTTAGTCTCAGAAATCAATTTCCGACTTATAACAAAATCTGTAGACTTTTTTGAGTTAACTTATATAAAATTCAACATTTTTATGAACTCTTTCTTTTTGTGTTGGCTTTGTCTTTCTATTTGATTCAAGATAGATGAAATTTGTTAGGACTTGGATTAGTTGTGCATGGTCTTTCATCCTTCTTCTATTGTGAAATTTGACTTCCTTCATATTTTCTTGAATCAACGTACATAGAAATGCAATTTTTACTAGACGTATTGCCTTAGAACATATTAATTGAAATTACAATACATTTTTCAAACTTTTTATGTTAAAGATGAGTTTATCTAGTTTACAATTTAGTCTCATAAATCAATTTCCGACTTATAACGAAATGTGTAGACTTTTTTGAGTTAACGTATATAAAATTCAACATTTTTATGAACTCTTTCTTTTTGTGTTGGCTTTGTTTTTCTATTTGATTCAAGATAAATGAACTTTGTTAGGATTTGGATTAGTTGTGCATGGTCTTTCATCCATGTTCTATTGTGATATTTGACTTCCTTCATATTTCTTGAATCAACGTACATAGAAATGCAATTTTTACTAGACGTATTGCCTTAGAACATATTAATTGTAATTACAATACATTTTTCAAACTTTTTATGTTAAAGATGAGTTTATCAAGTTTACTATTTAGTCTCAGAAATCAATTTCAGATGTATAAAGAAGTGTGTAGACTTTTTTGAGTTAACGTATATAAAATTCAACATTTTTATGAACTCTTTCCTTTTGTGTTGGCTTTGGCTTCCTCATAGATGAAATTTGTTAGGATTTGGATTAGTTCTGCATGGTCTTTCATCCTTCTTCTATTGTGACATTTGACTTCCTTCATATTTTCTTGAATCAACGTACAAAGGAATGCAATTTTTACTAGACGTATTGCCTTAGAACATATTAATTATAATTACAAATACATTTTTCAAACTTTTTTTTCTTAAAGATGAGTTTATCTAGTTTACAATTTAGTCTCGGAAATCAATTTCTGACTTATAACGAAGTGTGTAGACTTTTTTGAGTTAACGTATATAAAATTCAACATTTTTATGAACTCTTTCTTTTTGTATTGGCTTTGTATTTCAATTTGATTCAAATAAATGAAATTTGTTATGATTTGGATTAGTTCTTCGTGATCTTTCATCCTTCTTCTAATGTGAAATTTGGCTTCCTTCATATTTTCTTGAATCAACGTACATAGAAATGCAATTTTTACTAGACGTATTGCCTTAGAACATATTAATTGTAATTACAATACATTTTTCAAACTTTTTATGTTAAAGATGAGTTTATCTAGTTTACAATTTAGTCTCAGAAATCAATTTCCGACTTATAACGAAATGTGTAGACTTTTTTGAGTTAACTTATATAAAATTCAACATTTTTATGAACTCTTTCTTTTTGTGTTGGCTTTGTCTTTCTATTTGATTCAAGATAGATGAAATTTGTTAGGACTTGGATTAGTTGTGCATGGTCTTTCATCCTTCTTCTATTGTGAAATTTGACTTCCTTCATATTTTCTTGAATCTACGTACATAGAAATGCAATTTTTACTAGACGTATTGCCTTAGAACATATTAATTGTAATTACAATACATTTTTCAAACTTTTTATGTTAAAGATGATTTTATCTAGTTTACAATTTAGTCTCAGAAATCAATTTCCGACTTATAACGAAATGTGTAGACTTTTTTGAGTTAACGTATATAAAATTCAACATTTTTATGAACTCTTTCTTTTTGTGTTGGCTTTGTTTTTCTATTTGATTCAATATAGATGAAATTTGTTAGGATTTGGATTAGTTCTGCATGGTCTTTCATCCTTCTTCTATTGTGAAATTTTACTTGCTTCATATTTTCTTGAATCAACGTACATAGAAATGCAATTTTTATTAGACGTATTGCCTTAGAACATATTAATTGTAATTACAATACATTTTTCAAACTTTTTCTGTTAAAGATGAGTCTATCTAGTTTACAATTTAGTCTCAGAAATCAATTTCCGACTTATAACGAAATGTGTATACTTTTTTGAGTTAACGTATATAAAATTCAACATTTTTATGAACTCTTTCTTTTTGTGTTGGCTTTGTCTTTCTATTTGATTCAAGATAGATGAAATTTGTTAGGATTTGGATTAGTTCTGCATGGTCTTTCATCTTTCTTCTATTGTGAAATTTGACTTCCTTCATATTTTCTTGAATCAACGTAAATAGAATTGCAATTTTTACTAGACGTATTGCCTTAGAACATATTGATTGTAATTACAATACATTTTTCAAACTTTTTCGGTTAAAGATGAGTTTATCTAGTTTACAATTTAGTCTCAGAAATCAATTTCCGACTTATAACGAAGTGTGTAGACTTTTTTGAGTTAACGTATATTAAATTCAACATTTTTATGAACTCTTTCTTTTTGTGTTGGCTTTGTCTTTCTATTTAATTCAAGATAGATGAAATTTGTTAGGATTTGGATTAGTTTTGCATGGTCTTTCATCCTTTTCTATTGTGAAATTTGACTTCCTTCATATTTTCTTGAATCAACGTACATAGAAATGCAATTTTTACTAGACGTATTGCCTTAGAACATATTAATTGTAATTACAATACATTTTTCAAACTTTTTATGTTAAAGATGAGTTTATCAAGTTTACTATTTAGTCTCAGAAATCAATTTCAGATGTATAACGAAGTGTGTAGACTTTTTTGAGTTAACGTATATAAAATTCAACATTTTTATGAACTCTTTCCTTTTGTGTTGGCTTTGGCTTCCTATTTGATTCAAAATAGATGAAATTTGTTAGGATTTGGATTAGTTCTGCATGGTCTTTCATCCTTCTTCTATTGTGAAATTTGACTTCCTTCATATTTTCTTGAATCAACGTACAAAGGAATGCAATTTTTACTAGACGTATTGCCTTAGAACATATTAATTATAATTACAAATACATTTTTCAAACTTTTTTTTCTTAAAGATGAGTTTATCTAGTTTACAATTTAGTCTCGGAAATCAATTTCTGACTTATAACGAAGTGTGTAGTCTTTTTTGAGTTAACGTATATAAAATTCAACATTTTTATGAACTCTTTCTTTTTGTATTGGCTTTGTATTTCAATTTGATTCAAATAAATGAAATTTTTTAGGATTTCGATTAGTTCTGCATGGTCATTCATCCTTCTTCTATTGTGAAATTTGACTTCCTTCATATTTTCTTGAATCAACGTACATAGAAATGCAATTTTTACTAGACGTATTGCCTTAGAACATATTAATTGTAATTACAATACATTTTTCAAACTTTTTATGTTAAAGATGAGTTTATCTAGTTTACAATTTAGTCTCAGAAATCAATTTCCGACTTATAACGAAATGTGTAGACTTTTTTGAGTTAACTTATATAAAATTCAACATTTTTATGAACTCTTTCTTTTTGTGTTGGCTTTGTCTTTCTATTTGATTCAAGATAGATGAAATTTTTTAGGATTTCGATTAGTTCTGCATGGTCTTTCATCCTTCTTCTATTGTGAAATTTGACTTCCTTCATATTTTCTTGAATCAACGTACATAAAAATGCAATTTTTACTAGACATATTGCCTTAGAACATATTAATTGTAATTACAATACATTTTTCAAACTTTTTATGTTAAAGATGAGTTTATCAAGTTTACTATTTAGTCTCAGAAATCAATTTCAGATGTATAACGAAGTGTGTAGACTTTTTTGAGTTAACGTATATAAAATTCAACATTTTTATGAACTCTTTCTTTTTGTGTTGGCTTTGTTTTTCTATTTGATTCAAGATAAATGAAATTTGTTAGGATTTGGATTAGTTGTGCATGGTCTTTCATCCATGTTCTATTGTGATATTTGACTTCCTTCATATTTTCTTGAATCAACGTATATAGAAATGCAATTTTTACTAGACGTATTGCCTTAGAACATATTAATTGTAATTACAATACATTTTTCAAACTTTTTATGTTAAAGATGAGTTTATCAAGTTTACTATTTAGTCTCAGAAATCAATTTCAGATGTATAACGAAGTGTGTAGACTTTTTTGAGTTAACGTATATAAAATTCAACATTTTTATGAACTCTTTCCTTTTGTGTTGGCTTTGGCTTTCTATTTGATAAAAAATAGATGAAATTTGTTAGGATTTGGATTAGTTCTGCATGGTCTTTCATCCTTCTTCTATTGTGAAATTTGACTTCCTTCATATTTTCTTGAATCAACGTACAAAGGAATGCAATTTTTACTAGACGTATTTCCTTAGAACATATTAATTATAATCACAAATACATTTTTCAAACTTTTTTTTCTTAAAGATGAGTTTATC
Source organism: Papaver somniferum (assembly GCF_003573695.1). Taxonomy (NCBI): domain Eukaryota; kingdom Viridiplantae; phylum Streptophyta; class Magnoliopsida; order Ranunculales; family Papaveraceae; genus Papaver; species Papaver somniferum. Next base: position 559,230 of record NW_020651970.1, on the reverse strand, counting down.
TAGTTTACAATTAGTCTTGGAAATCAATTTCTGACTTATAACGAAGTGTGTAGACTTTTTTGAGTTAACGTATATAAAATTCAACATGTTTATGAACTCTTTCTTTTTGTATTGGCTTTGTATTTCAATTTGATTCAAATAAATGAAATTTGTAATGATTTGGATTAGTTCTTCGTGATCTTTCATCCTTCTTCTAATGTGAAATTTTGCTTCCTTCATATTTTCTTGAATCAACGTACATAGAAATGCAATTTTTACTAGACGTATTGCCTTAGAACATATTAATTGTAATTACAATACATTTTTCAAATTTTTATGTTAAAGATGAGTTTATCTAGTTTACAATTTAGTCTCAGAAATCAATTTCAGATGTATAACGAAGTGTGTAGACTTTTTTGAGTTAACGTATATAAAATTCAACATTTTTATGAACTCTTTCTTTTTGTGTTGGCTTTGTTTTTCTATTTGATTCAAGATAAATGAACTTTGTTAGGATTTGGATTAGTTGTGCATGGTCTTTCATCCATGTTCTATTGTGATATTTGACTTCCTTCATATTTTCTTGAATCAACGTACATAGAAATGCAATTTTTACTAGACATATTGCCTTAGAACATATTAATTGTAATTACAATACATTTTTCAAACTTTTTATGTTAAAGATGAGTTTATCAAGTTTACTATTTAGTCTCAGAAATCAATTTCAGATGTATAACGAAGTGTGTAGACTTTTTTGAGTTAACGTATATAAAATTCAACATTTTTATGAACTCTTTCCTTTTGTGTTGGCTTTGGCTTCCTATTTGATTCAAAATAGATGAAATTTGTTAGGATTTGGATTAGTTCTGCATGGTCTTTCATCCTTCTTCTATTGTGAAATTTGACTTCCTTCATATTTTCTTGAATCAACGTACAAAGGAATGCAATTTTTACTAGACGTATTGCCTTAGAACATATTAATTATAATTACAAATACATTTTTCAAACTTTTTTTTCTTAAAGATGAGTTTATCTAGTTTACAATTTAGTCTCGGAAATCAATTTCTGACTTATGACGAAGTGTGTTGACTTTTTTGAGTTAACGTATATAAAATTCAACATTTTAATGAACTCTTTCTTTTTGTATTGGCTTTGTATTTCAATTTGATTCAAATAAATGAAATTTGTTATGATTTGGATTAGTTCTTCGTCATCTTTCATCCTTCTTCTAATGTGAAATTTTGCTTCCTTCATATTTTCTTGAATCAACGTACATAGAAATGCAATTTTTACTAGACGTATTGCCTTAGAACATATTAATTGTAATTACAATACATTTTTCAAATTTTTATGTTAAAGATGAGTTTATCTAGTTTACAATTTAGTCTCAGAAATCAATTTCCGATTTATAACGAAATGTGTAGACTTTTTTGAGTTAACTTATATAAAATTCAACATTTTTATGAATTCTTTCTTTTTGTGTTGGCTTTGTCTTTCTATTTGATTCAAGATAGATGAAATTTTTTAGGATTTCGATTAGTTCTGCATGGTCATTCATCCTTCTTCTATTGTGAAATTTGACTTCCTTCATATTTTCTTGAATCAACGTACATAGAAATGCAATTTTTACTAGACGTATTGCCTTAGAACATATTAATTGTAATTACAATACATTTTTCAAACTTTTTCTGTTAAAGATGAGTTTATCTAGTTTAAAATTTAGTCTCAGAAATCAATTTTCGACTTATAACGAAATGTGTAGACTTTTCAGAGTTAACGTATATAAAATTCAACATTTTTATGAACTCTTTCTTTTTGTGTTGGCTTTGTTTTTCTATTTGATTCAAGATAAATGAAATTTGTTAGGATTTGGATTAGTTGTGCGTGGTCTTTCATCCTTCTTCTATTGTGAAATTTGACTTCCTTCATATTTTCTTGAATCAACGTACATAGAAATGCAATTTTTACTAGACGTATTGCCTTAGAACATATTAATTGTAATTACAATACATTTTTCAAACTTTTTATGTTAAAGATGAGTTTATCTAGTTTACTATTTAGTCTCAGAAATCAATTTCAGATTCAACATTTTTATGAACTCTTTCTTTTTGTGTTGGCTTTGTCTTTCTAATTCATTCAAGATAGATGAAATTTGTTACGATTTGGATTAGTTCTGCATGGTCTTTCATCCTTCTTCTATTGTGAAATTTGACTTCCTTCATATTTTCTTTAATCAACGTACATAGAAATGCAATTTTTACTAGAACATATTAATTGTAATTACAATACATTTTTCAAACATTTTCTGTTAAAGATGAGTTTATCTAGTTTACAATTTAGTCTCAGAAATCAATTTCCGACTTATAACAAAATCTGTAGACTTTTTTGAGTTAACTTATATAAAATTCAACATTTTTATGAACTCTTTCTTTTTGTGTTGGCTTTGTCTTTCTATTTGATTCAAGATAGATGAAATTTGTTAGGACTTGGATTAGTTGTGCATGGTCTTTCATCCTTCTTCTATTGTGAAATTTGACTTCCTTCATATTTTCTTGAATCAACGTACATAGAAATGCAATTTTTACTAGACGTATTGCCTTAGAACATATTAATTGAAATTACAATACATTTTTCAAACTTTTTATGTTAAAGATGAGTTTATCTAGTTTACAATTTAGTCTCATAAATCAATTTCCGACTTATAACGAAATGTGTAGACTTTTTTGAGTTAACGTATATAAAATTCAACATTTTTATGAACTCTTTCTTTTTGTGTTGGCTTTGTTTTTCTATTTGATTCAAGATAAATGAACTTTGTTAGGATTTGGATTAGTTGTGCATGGTCTTTCATCCATGTTCTATTGTGATATTTGACTTCCTTCATATTTTCTTGAATCAACGTACATAGAAATGCAATTTTTACTAGACATATTGCCTTAGAACATATTAATTGTAATTACAATACATTTTTCAAACTTTTTATGTTAAAGATGAGTTTATCAAGTTTACTATTTAGTCTCAGAAATCAATTTCAGATGTATAACGAAGTGTGTAGACTTTTTTGAGTTAACGTATATAAAATTCAACATTTTTATGAACTCTTTCTTTTTGTGTTGGCTTTGTTTTTCTATTTGATTCAAGATAAATGAAATTTGTTAGGATTTGGATTAGTTGTGCATGGTCTTTCATCCATGTTCTATTGTGATATTTGACTTCCTTCATATTTTCTTGAATCAACGTACATAGAAATGCAATTTTTACTAGACGTATTGCCTTAGAACATATTAATTGTAATTACAATACATTTTTCAAACTTTTTATGTTAAAGATGAGTTTATCAAGTTTACTATTTAGTCTCAGAAATCAATTTCAGATGTATAACGAAGTGTGTAGACTTTTTTGAGTTAACGTATATAAAATTCAACATTTTTATGAACTCTTTCCTTTTGTGTTGGCTTTGGCTTTCTATTTGATAAAAAATAGATGAAATTTCTTTGGATTTGGATTAGTTCTGCATGGTCTTTCATCCTTCTTCTATTGTGAAATTTGACTTCCTTCATATTTTCTTGAATCAACGTACAAAGGAATGCAATTTTTACTAGACGTATTTCCTTAAAACATATTAATTATAATTACAAATACATTTTTCAAACTTTTTTTTCTTAAAGATGAGTTTATCTAGTTTACAATTTAGTCTCGGAAATCAATTTCTGACTTATAACGAAGTGTGTAGACTTTTTTGAGTTAACGTATATAAAATTCAACATTTTTATGAACTCTTTCTTTTTGTATTGGCTTTGTATTTCAATTTGATTCAAATAAATGAAATTTGTAATGATTTGGATTAGTTCTTCGTGATCTTTCATCCTTCTTCTAATGTGAAATTTGGCTTCCTTCATATTTTCTTGAATCAACGTACATAGAAATGCAATTTTTACTAGACGTATTGCCTTTGAACATATTAATTGTAATTACAATACATTTTTCAAACTTTTTCTGTTAAAGATGAGTTTATCTAGTTTACAATTTAGTCTCAGAAATCAATTTCCGACTTATAACGAAATGTGTAGACTTTTTTGAGTTAACTTATGTAAAATTCAACATTTTTATGAACTCTTTCTTTTTGTGTTGGCTTTGTCTTTCTATTTGATTCAAGATAGATGAATTTTTTTAGGATTTCGATTAGTTCTGCATGGTCATTCATCCTTCTTCTATTGTGAAATTTGACTTCCTTCATATTTTCTTGAATCAACGTACATAGAAATGCAATTTTTACTAGACGTATTGCCTTAGAACATATTAATTGTAATTACAATACATTTTTCAAACATTTTCTGTTAAAGATGAGTTTATCTAGTTTACAATTTAGTCTCAGAAATCAATTTCCGACTTATAACGAAATGTGTAGACTTTTTTGAGTTAACGTATATAAAATTCAACATTTTTATGAACTCTTTCTTTTTGTGTTGGCTTTGTTTTTCAATTTGATTCAAGATAGATGGAATTTGTTAGGATTTGGATTAGTTCTACATGGTCTTTCATCCTTCTTCTATTGTGAAATTTGACTTCCTTCATATTTTCTTGAATCAAATGTACATAGAAATGCAATTTTTACTAGACATATTGCCTTAGAACCTATTAATTGTAATCACAATACATTTTTCAAACTTTTTCTGTTAAAGATGAGTTTATCTAGTTTACAATTTAGTCTCAGAAATCAATTTCCGACTTATAACGAAATGTGTAGACTTTTTTGAGTTAACGTATATAAAATTCAACATTTTTATGAACTCTTTCTTTTTGTGTTGGCTTTGTCTTTCTATTTGATTCAAGATAGATGAAATTTGTTGGGATTTGGATTAGTTCTGCATGGTCATTCATCCTTCTTCTATTGTGAAATTTGACTTGCTTCATATTTTCTTGAATCAACGAACATAGAAATGCAATTTTTACTAGACGTATTGCCTTAGAACATATTAATTGTAATTACAATACATTTTTCAAACTTTTTCTGTTAAAGATGATTCTATCTAGTTTACAATTTAGTCATAGAAATCAATTTCCGACTTATAACGAAATGTGTAGACTTTTTTGGGTTAACGTATATAAAATTCAACATTCTTATGAACTCTTTCTTTTTGTGTTGGCTTTGTCTTTCTATTTGATTCAAGATAGATGAAATTTGTTAGGATTTGGATTAGTTCTGCATGGTGTTTCATCCTTCTTCTATTGTGAAATTTGACTTCCTTCATATTTTCTTGAATCAACGTACATAGAAATGCAATTTTTACTAGACGTATTGCCTTAGAACATATTAATTGTAATTACAATACATTTTTCAAACATTTTCTGTTAAAGATGAGTTTATCTAGTTTACAATTTAGTCTCAGAAATAAATTTCCGACTTATAACAAAATCTGTAGACTTTTTTGAGTTAACGTATTTAAAATTCAACATTTTTATGAACTCTTTCTTTTTGTGTTGGCTTTGTTTTTCTATTTGATTCAAGATAAATGAAATTTTTTAGGATTTCGATTAGTTCTGCATGGTCATTCATCCTTCTTCTATTGTGAAATTTGACTTCCTTCATATTTTCTTGAATCAACGTACATAGAAATGCAATTTTTACTAGACGTATTGCCTTAGAACATATTAATTGTAATTACAATACATTTTTCAAACTTTTTATGTTAAAGATGAGTTTATCTAGTTTACTATTTAGTCTCAGAAATCAATTTCAGATTCAACATTTTTATGAACTCTTTCTTTTTGTGTTGGCTTTGTCTTTCTAATTCATTCAAGATAGATGAAATTTGTTACGATTTGGATTAGTTCTGCATGGTCTTTCATCCTTCTTCTATTGTGAAATTTGACTTCCTTCATATTTTCTTTAATCAACGTACATAGAAATGCAATTTTTACTAGAACATATTAATTGTAATTACAATACATTTTTCAAACATTTTCTGTTAAAGATGAGTTTATCTAGTTTACAACTTAGTCTCAGAAATCAATTTCCGACTTATAACAAAATCTGTAGACTTTTTTGAGTTAACTTATATAAAATTCAACATTTTTATGAACTCTTTCTTTTTGTGTTGGCTTTGTCTTTCTATTTGATTCAAGATAGATGAAATTTGTTAGGACTTGGATTAGTTGTGCATGGTCTTTCATCCTTCTTCTATTGTGAAATTTGACTTCCTTCATATTTTCTTGAATCAACGTACATAGAAATGCAATTTTTACTAGACGTATTGCCTTAGAACATATTAATTGAAATTACAATACATTTTTCAAACTTTTTATGTTAAAGATGAGTTTATCTAGTTTACAATTTAGTCTCATAAATCAATTTCCGACTTATAACGAAATGTGTAGACTTTTTTGAGTTAACGTATATAAAATTCAACATTTTTATGAACTCTTTCTTTTTGTGTTGGCTTTGTTTTTCTATTTGATTCAAGATAAATGAACTTTGTTAGGATTTGGATTAGTTGTGCATGGTCTTTCATCCATGTTCTATTGTGATATTTGACTTCCTTCATATTTCTTGAATCAACGTACATAGAAATGCAATTTTTACTAGACGTATTGCCTTAGAACATATTAATTGTAATTACAATACATTTTTCAAACTTTTTATGTTAAAGATGAGTTTATCAAGTTTACTATTTAGTCTCAGAAATCAATTTCAGATGTATAAAGAAGTGTGTAGACTTTTTTGAGTTAACGTATATAAAATTCAACATTTTTATGAACTCTTTCCTTTTGTGTTGGCTTTGGCTTCCTCATAGATGAAATTTGTTAGGATTTGGATTAGTTCTGCATGGTCTTTCATCCTTCTTCTATTGTGAAATTTGACTTCCTTCATATTTTCTTGAATCAACGTACAAAGGAATGCAATTTTTACTAGACGTATTGCCTTAGAACATATTAATTATAATTACAAATACATTTTTCAAACTTTTTTTTCTTAAAGATGAGTTTATCTAGTTTACAATTTAGTCTCGGAAATCACTTTCTGACTTATAACGAAGTGTGTAGTCTTTTTTGAGTTAACGTATATAAAATTCAACATTTTTATGAACTCTTTCTTTTTGTGTTGGCTTTGTCTTTCTATTTGATTCAAGATAGATGAAATTTGTTAGGACTTGGATTAGTTGTGCATGGTCTTTCATCCTTCTTCTATTGTGAAATTTGACTTCCTTCATATTTTCTTGAATCAACGTACATAGAAATGCAATTTTTACTAGACGTATTGCCTTAGAACATATTAATTGTAATTACAATACATTTTTCAAACTTTTTATGTTAAAGATGAGTTTATCTAGTTTACAATTTAGTCTCATAAATCAATTTCCGACTTATAACGAAATGTGTAGACTTTTTTGAGTTAACTTATATAAAATTCAACATTTTTATGAACTCTTTCTTTTTGAGTTGGCTTTGTCTTTCTATTTGATTCAAGATAGATGAAATTTTTTAGGATTTCGATTAGTTCTGCATGGTCTTTCATCCTTCTTCTATTGTGAAATTTGACTTCCTTCATATTTTCTTGAATCAACGTACATAGAAATGCAATTTTTACTAGACGTATTGCCTTAGAACATATTAATTGTAATTACAATAAATTTTTCAAACTTTTTATGTTAAAGATGAGTTTATCTAGTTTGCAATTTAGTCTCAGAAATCAATTTCCGACTTATAACGAAATGTGTAGACTTTTTTGAGTTAACGTATATAAAATTCAACATTTTTATGAACTCTTTCTTTTTGTGTTGGCTTTGTTTTTCTATTTGATTCAAGATAAATGAAATTTGTTAGGATTTGGATTAGTTGTGCATGGTCTTTCATCCATGTTCTATTGTGATATTTGACTTCCTTCATATTTTCTTGAATCAACGTACATAAAAATGCAATTTTTACTAGACATATTGCCTTAGAACATATTAATTGTAATTACAATACATTTTTCAAACTTTTTATGTTAAAGATGAGTTTATCAAGTTTACTATTTAGTCTCAGAAATCAATTTCAGATGTATAACGAAGTGTGTAGACTTTTTTGAGTTAACGTATATAAAATTCAACATTTTTATGAACTCTTTCTTTTTGTGTTGGCTTTGTTTTTCTATTTGATTCAAGATAAATGAAATTTGTTAGGATTTGGATTAGTTGTGCATGGTCTTTCATCCATGTTCTATTGTGATATTTGACTTCCTTCATATTTTCTTGAATCAACGTACATAGAAATGCAATTTTTACTAGACGTATTGCCTTAGAACATATTAATTGTAATTACAATACATTTTTCAAACTTTTTATGTTAAAGATGAGTTTATCAAGTTTACTATTTAGTCTCAGAAATCAATTTCAGATGTATAACGAAGTGTGTAGACTTTTTTGAGTTAACGTATATAAAATTCAACATTTTTATGAACTCTTTCCTTTTGTGTTGGCTTTGGCTTTCTATTTGATAAAAAATAGATGAAATTTCTTTGGATTTGGATTAGTTCTGCATGGTCTTTCATCCTTCTTCTATTGTGAAATTTGACTTCCTTCATATTTTCTTGAATCAACGTACAAAGGAATGCAATTTTTACTAGACGTATTTCCTTAAAACATATTAATTATAATTACAAATACATTTTTCAAACTTTTTTTTCTTAAAGATGAGTTTATCTAGTTTACAATTTAGTCTCGGAAATCAATTTCTGACTTATAACGAAGTGTGTAGACTTTTTTGAGTTAACGTATATAAAATTCAACATTTTTATGAACTCTTTCTTTTTGTATTGGCTTTGTATTTCAATTTGATTCAAATAAATGAAATTTGTAATGATTTGGATTAGTTCTTCGTGATCTTTCATCCTTCTTCTAATGTGAAATTTGGCTTCCTTCATATTTTCTTGAATCAACGTACATAGAAATGCAATTTTTACTAGACGTATTGCCTTTGAACATATTAATTGTAATTACAATACATTTTTCAAACTTTTTCTGTTAAAGATGAGTTTATCTAGTTTACAATTTAGTCTCAGAAATCAATTTCCGACTTATAACGAAATGTGTAGACTTTTTTGAGTTAACTTATGTAAAATTCAACATTTTTATGAACTCTTTCTTTTTGTGTTGGCTTTGTCTTTCTATTTGATTCAAGATAGATGAATTTTTTTAGGATTTCGATTAGTTCTGCATGGTCATTCATCCTTCTTCTATTGTGAAATTTGACTTCCTTCATATTTTCTTGAATCAACGTACATAGAAATGCAATTTTTACTAGACGTATTGCCTTAGAACATATTAATTGTAATTACAATACATTTTTCAAACATTTTCTGTTAAAGATGAGTTTATCTAGTTTACAATTTAGTCTCAGAAATCAATTTCCGACTTATAACGAAATGTGTAGACTTTTTTGAGTTAACGTATATAAAATTCAACATTTTTATGAACTCTTTCTTTTTGTGTTGTCTTTCTGTTTGATTCAAGATAGATGAAATTTGTTAGGATTTGGATTAGTTCTGCATGGTATTTCAACCTTCTTCTATTGTGAAATTTGACTTCCTTCATATTTTCTTGAATCAACGTACATAGAAATGCAATTTTTACTAGACGTATTTCCTTAGAACATATTAATTGTGATTACAATACATTTTTCAAACTTTTTCTGTTAAATTTGAGTTTATCTAGTTTACAATTTAGTCTCAGAAATCATTTTCCGACTTATAACGAAGTGTGTAGAATTTTTTGAGTTAATTATATAAGATTCAACATTTTTATGAACTCTTTCTTTTTGTGTTGGCTTTGTCTTTCTGTTTGATTCAAGATAGATGAAATTTGTTAGGATTTGGATTAGTTCTGGATGGTCTTTCATTTTTCTTCTATTGTGAAATTTGACTTCCTTCATATTTTCTTGAATCAACGTACATAGAAATGCAATTTTTACTAGACGTATTGCCTTAGAACATATTAATTGTAATTACAATACATTTTTCAAACTTTTTATGTTAAAGATGAGTTTATCTAGTTTACAATTTAGTCTCAGAAATCAATTTCCGACTTATAACGAAATGTGTAGACTTTTTCGAGTTAACATATATAAAATTCAACATTTTTATGAACTCTTTCTTTTTATATTGGCTTTGTCTTTCTATTTGATTCAAGATAGATGAAATTTGTTAGGATTTGGATTAGTTCTGCATGGTCTTTCATCTTTCTTCTATTGTGAAATGTGACTTCCTTTATGTTATCTTGAATCAACGTACATAGAAATGCAATTTTTACTAGACGTATTGCCTTAGAATATATTAATTGTAACTACAATACATTTTTCGAACTTTTTCTGTTAAAGATAAGTTTATCTAGTTTACAATTTAGTCTCAGAAATCAATTTCCGACTTATAACGAAACGTGTAGACTTTTTCGAGTTAACGTATATAAAATTCAGCATTTTAATGAACTCTTTCTTTTTATATTGGCTTTGTCTTTCTATTTGATTCAAGATAGATGAAATTTGTTAGGATTTGGATTAGTTCTGCATGGTCTTTCATCTTTCTTCTATTGTGAAATTTGACTTCCTTCATATTTTCTTGAATCAACGTACATAGAAATGCAATTTTTACTAGACGTATTGCCTTAGAACATATTAATTGTAATTACAATACATTTTTCAAACTTTTTATGTTAAAGATGAGTTTATCAAGTTTACTATTTAGTCTCAGAAATCAATTTCAGATGTATAACGAAGTGTGTAGACTTTTTTGAGTTAACGTATATAAAATTCAACATTTTTATGAACTCTTTCCTTTTGTGTTGGCTTTGGCTTCCTATTTGATTCAAAATAGATGAAATTTGTTAGGATTTGGATTAGTTCTGCATGGTCTTTCATCCTTCTTCTATTGTGAAATTTGACTTCCTTCATATTTTCTTGAATCAACGTACAAAGGAATGCAATTTTTACTAGACGTATTGCCTTAGAACATATTAATTATAATTACAAATACATTTTTCAAACTTTTTTTTCTTAAAGATGAGTTTATCTAGTTTACAATTTAGTCTCGGAAATCAATTTCTGACTTATGACGAAGTGTGTTGACTTTTTTGAGTTAACGTATATAAAATTCAACATTTTAATGAACTCTTTCTTTTTGTATTGGCTTTGTATTTCAATTTGATTCAAATAAATGAAATTTGTTATGATTTGGATTAGTTCTTCGTCATCTTTCATCCTTCTTCTAATGTGAAATTTTGCTTCCTTCATATTTTCTTGAATCAACGTACATAGAAATGCAATTTTTACTAGACGTATTGCCTTAGAACATATTAATTGTAATTACAATACATTTTTCAAATTTTTATGTTAAAGATGAGTTTATCTAGTTTACAATTTAGTCTCAGAAATCAATTTCCGATTTATAACGAAATGTGTAGACTTTTTTGAGTTAACTTATATAAAATTCAACATTTTTATGAATTCTTTCTTTTTGTGTTGGCTTTGTCTTTCTATTTGATTCAAGATAGATGAAATTTTTTAGGATTTCGATTAGTTCTGCATGGTCATTCATCCTTCTTCTATTGTGAAATTTGACTTCCTTCATATTTTCTTGAATCAACGTACATAGAAATGCAATTTTTACTAGACGTATTGCCTTAGAACATATTAATTGTAATTACAATACATTTTTCAAACTTTTTCTGTTAAAGATGAGTTTATCTAGTTTAAAATTTAGTCTCAGAAATCAATTTTCGACTTATAACGAAATGTGTAGACTTTTCAGAGTTAACGTATATAAAATTCAACATTTTTATGAACTCTTTCTTTTTGTGTTGGCTTTGTTTTTCTATTTGATTCAAGATAAATGAAATTTGTTAGGATTTGGATTAGTTGTGCGTGGTCTTTCATCCTTCTTCTATTGTGAAATTTGACTTCCTTCATATTTTCTTGAATCAACGTACATAGAAATGCAATTTTTACTAGACGTATTGCCTTAGAACATATTAATTGTAATTACAATACATTTTTCAAACTTTTTATGTTAAAGATGAGTTTATCTAGTTTACTATTTAGTCTCAGAAATCAATTTCAGATTCAACATTTTTATGAACTCTTTCTTTTTGTGTTGGCTTTGTCTTTCTAATTCATTCAAGATAGATGAAATTTGTTACGATTTGGATTAGTTCTGCATGGTCTTTCATCCTTCTTCTATTGTGAAATTTGACTTCCTTCATATTTTCTTTAATCAACGTACATAGAAATGCAATTTTTACTAGAACATATTAATTGTAATTACAATACATTTTTCAAACATTTTCTGTTAAAGATGAGTTTATCTAGTTTACAACTTAGTCTCAGAAATCAATTTCCGACTTATAACAAAATCTGTAGACTTTTTTGAGTTAACTTATATAAAATTCAACATTTTTATGAACTCTTTCTTTTTGTGTTGGCTTTGTCTTTCTATTTGATTCAAGATAGATGAAATTTGTTAGGACTTGGATTAGTTGTGCATGGTCTTTCATCCTTCTTCTATTGTGAAATTTGACTTCCTTCATATTTTCTTGAATCAACGTACATAGAAATGCAATTTTTACTAGACGTATTGCCTTAGAACATATTAATTGAAATTACAATACATTTTTCAAACTTTTTATGTTAAAGATGAGTTTATCTAGTTTACAATTTAGTCTCATAAATCAATTTCCGACTTATAACGAAATGTGTAGACTTTTTTGAGTTAACGTATATAAAATTCAACATTTTTATGAACTCTTTCTTTTTGTGTTGGCTTTGTTTTTCTATTTGATTCAAGATAAATGAACTTTGTTAGGATTTGGATTAGTTGTGCATGGTCTTTCATCCATGTTCTATTGTGATATTTGACTTCCTTCATATTTTCTTGAATCAACGTACATAGAAATGCAATTTTTACTAGACGTATTGCCTTAGAACATATTAATTGTAATTACAATACATTTTTCAAACTTTTTATGTTAAAGATGAGTTTATCAAGTTTACTATTTAGTCTCAGAAATCAATTTCAGATGTATAACGAAGTGTGTAGACTTTTTTGAGTTAACGTATATAAAATTCAACATTTTTATGAACTCTTTCCTTTTGTGTTGGCTTTGGCTTCCTATTTGATTCAAAATAGATGAAATTTGTTAGGATTTGGATTAGTTCTGCATGGTCTTTCATCCTTCTTCTATTGTGAAATTTGACTTCCTTCATATTTTCTTGAATCAACGTACAAAGGAATGCAATTTTTACTAGACGTATTGCCTTAGAACATATTAATTATAATTACAAATACATTTTTCAAACTTTTTTTTCTTAAAGATGAGTTTATCTAGTTTACAATTTAGTCTCGGAAATCAATTTCTGACTTATAACGAAGTGTGTAGACTTTTTTGAGTTAACGTATATAAAATTCAACATTTTAATGAACTCTTTCTTTTTGTATTGGCTTTGTATTTCAATTTGATTCAAATAAATGAAATTTGTTATGATTTGGATTAGTTCTTCGTGATCTTTCATCCTTCTTCTAATGTGAAATTTTGCTTCCTTCATATTTTCTTGAATCAACGTACATAGAAATGCAATTTTTACTAGACGTATTGCCTTAGAACATATTAATTGTAATTACAATACATTTTTCAAATTTTTATGTTAAAGATGAGTTTATCTAGTTTACAATTTAGTCTCAGAAATCAATTTCCGATTTATAACGAAATGTGTAGACTTTTTTGAGTTAACTTATATAAAATTCAACATTTTTATGAATTCTTTCTTTTTGTGTTGGCTTTGTCTTTCTATTTGATTCAAGATAGATGAAATTTTTTAGGATTTCGATTAGTTCTGCATGGTCATTCATCCTTCTTCTATTGTGAAATTTGACTTCCTTCATATTTTCTTGAATCAACGTACATAGAAATGCAATTTTTACTAGACGTATTGCCTTAGAACATATTAATTGTAATTACAATACATTTTTCAAACTTTTTCTGTTAAAGATGAGTTTATCTAGTTTAAAATTTAGTCTCAGAAATCAATTTTCGACTTATAACGAAATGTGTAGACTTTTTTGAGTTAACGTACATAAAATTCAACATTTTTATGAACTCTTTCTTTTTGTGTTGGTTTTGTCTTTCTAATTCATTCAAGATAGATGAAATTTGTTACGATTTGGATTAGTTCTGCATGGTCTTTCATCCTTCTTCTATTGTGAAATTTGACTTCCTTCATATTTTCTTGAATCAACGTACATAGAAATGCAATTTTTACTAGACGTATTGCCTTAGAACATATTAATTGTAATTACAATACATTTTTTAAACTTTTTCTATTAAAGATGAGTTTATCTAGTTTACAATTTAGTCTCAGAAATCAATTTCCGACTAATAACGAAGTGTGTAAAAGTTTTCGAGTTAACGTATATAAAATTCAACATTTTTATGAACTCTTTCTTTTTGTGTTAACTTTGTCTTTCTATTTGATTCAAGATAGATGAAATTTGTTAGGATTTGGATTAGTTCTGCATGGTCTTTCATCCTTCTTCTATTGTGAAATTTGACTTCCTTCATATTTTCTTGAATCAACGTACATAGAAATGCAATTTTTACTAGACATATTGCCTTAGAACACGTTAATTGGAATTACAATACATTTTTCAAATTTTTTCTGTTAAAGATGAGGTTATCTAGTTTTCACTTTAGTCTCAGAAATCAATTTCCGACTTATAACGAAATGTGTAGACTTTTTTGAGTTAATGTATATAAAATTCAGCATTTTAATGAACTCTTTCTTTTTATATTGGCTTTGTTTTTCTATTTGATTCAAGATAGATGAAATTTGTTAGGATTTGGATTAGTTCTGCATGGTCTTTCATCTTTCTTCTATTGTGAAATTTGACTTCCTTCATATTTTCTTGAATCAACGTACATAGAAATGCAATTTTTACTAGACGTATTGCCTTAGAACATATTAATTGTAATTACAATACATTTTTCAAACATTTTCTGTTAAAGATGAGTTTATCTAGTTTACAATTTAGTCTCAGAAATCAATTTCCGACTTATAACGAAATGTGTAGACTTTTTTGAGTTAAGGTATATAAAATTCAGCATTTTAATGAACTCTTTCTTTTTATATTGGCTTTGTCTTTCTATTTGATTCAAGATAGATGAAATTTGTTAGGATTTGGATTAGTTCTGCATGGTCTTTCATCTTTTTTCTATTGTGAAATTTGACTTCCATCATATTTTCTTGAATCAACGTACATAGAAATGCAATTTTTACTAGACGTATTGCCTTAGAACATATTAATTGTAATTACAATACATTTCTCAAACTTTTTCTGTTAAAGATGAGTTTATCTAGTTTACAATTTAGTCTCAGAAATCAATTTCCGACTTATAACGAAATGTGTAGACTTTTTTGAGTTAACGTATATAAAATTCAACATTTTTATGAACTCTTCACTTTTGTGTTGGCTTTGGCTTTCTATTTGATAAAAAATAGATGAAATTTGTTAGGATTTGGATTAGTTCTGCATGGTCTTTCATCCTTCTTCTATTGTGAAATTTGACTTCCTTCATATTTTCTTTAATCAACGTACATAGAAATGCAATTTTTACTAGACGTATTGCCTTAGAACATATTAATTGTAATTACAATACATTTTTCAAACATTTTCTGTTAAAGATGAGTTTATCTAGTTTACAATTTAGTCTCAGAAATCAATTTCCGACTTATAACAAAATCTGTAGACTTTTTTGAGTTAACGTATTTAAAATTCAACATTTTTATGAACTCTTTCTTTTTGTGTTGGGTTTGTCTTTCTATTTGATTCAAGATAGATGAAATTTTTTAGGATTTCGATTAGTTCTGCATGGTCTTTCATCCTTCTTCTATTGTGAAATTTGACTTCCTTCATATTTTCTTGAATCAACGTACATAGAAATGCAATTTTTACTAGACGTATTGCCTTAGAACATATTAATTGTAATTACAATACATTTTTCAAACTTTTTATGTTAAAGATGAGTTTATCTAGTTTACAATTTAGTCTCAGAAATCAATTTCCGACTAATAACGAAATGTGTAGACTTTTTTGAGTTAACATATATAAAATTCAACATTTTTATGAACTCTTTCTTTTTGTGTTGGCTTTGTCTTTCTATTTGATTCAAGATAGATGAAATTTGTTATGATTTGGATTAGTTATGCATGGTCTTTCATCCTTCTTCTATTGTGAAATTTGAATTCCTTCATATTTTCTTGAATCAACGTACATAGAAATGCAATTTTTACTAGACGTATTATCTTAGAACATATTAATTGTAATTACAATACATTTTTCAAACTTTTTTTTGTCAAAGATGAGTTTATCTAGTTTACAATTTAGTCTCAGAAATAAATTTCCGACTTATAACGAAGTTTGTAGACTTTTTTGAGTAAATATATATTAAATTCAACATTTTTATGAACTCTTTGTTTTTGTGTTGGCTTTGTATTTCCATTTGATTCAAGATAGATAAAATTTTATAGGATTTGGGTTAGTTCTGCATGGTCTTTCATCCTTCTTCTATTGTGAAATTTGACTTCCTTCATATTTTCTTGAATCAACGTACATAGAAATGCAATTTTTATTAGGCATATTGCCTTAGAACATATTAATTGTAATTACAATACATTTTTCAAACTTTTTCTGTTAAAGATGAGTTTATCTAGTTTACAATTTAGTCTCAGAAATCAATTTCCGACTTATAACGAATTGTGTAGACTTTTTTGAGTTAACGTATATAAAATTCAACATTTTTATGAACTCTTTCTTTTTGTGCTGGCTTTGTCTTTCATTTGATTCAAGATAGATGAAATTTGTTAGGATTTGGATTAGTTCTGTACGGTCTTTCATCCTTCTTCTATTGTGAAATTTGACTTCCTTCATATTTTCTTGAATCGACGTACATAGAAATGCAATTTTTACTATTAATTGTAATTACAATACATTTTCAAACTTTTTATATTAAAGATGATTTTATCTAGTTTACAATTTAGTCTCAGAAATCAATTTCCGATTTATAACGAAATGTCTACACTTTTTTGAGTTAAAGTATATAAAATTCAACATTTTTATGAACTCTTTCTTTTTGTGTTGGCTTTGTCTTTCTATTTGATTCAAGATAGATGAAATTTGTTAGGATTTGGATTAATTCTGCATGGTCTTTCATCCTTCTTCTATTGTGAAATTTGACTTCCTTCATATTTTCTTGAATCAACGTACATAGAAATGCAATTTTTACTAGACGTATTGCCTTAGAACATATTAATTGTAATTACAATACATTTTTCAAACTTTTTATGTTAAAGATGAGTTTATCTAGTTTACAATTTAGTCTCAGAAATCAATTTCCGACTTATAACGAAATGTGTAGACTTTTTCGAGTTAACGTATATAAAATTCAACATTTTTATGAACTCTTTCTTTTTATATTTGCTTTGTCTTTCTATTTGATTCAAGATAGATGAAATTTGTTAGGATTTGGATTAGTTCTGCATGGTCTTTCATCTTTCTTCTATTGTGAAATTTGACTTCCTTTATGTTATCTTGAATCAACGTACATAGAAATGCAATTTTTACTAGAGGTATTGCCTTAAAAATATTAATTGTAACTACAATACATTTTTCGAACTTTTTCTGTTAAAGATAAGTTTATCTAGTTTACAATTTAGTCTCAGAAATCAATTTCCGACTTATAACGAAATGTGTAGACTTTTTCGAGTTAACGTATATAAAATTCAGCATTTTAATGAACTCTTTCTTTTTATATTGGCTTTGTCTTTCTATTTGATTCAAGATAGATGAAATTTGTTAGGATTTGGATTAGTTCTGCATGGTCTTTCATCTTTCTTCTATTGTGAAATTTGACTTCCTTCATATTTTCTTGAATCAACGTACACAGAAATGCAATTTTTACTAGACGTATTGCCTTAGAACATATTAATTGTAATTACAATACATTTTTCAAACTTTTTCTGTTAAAGATGAGTTTATCTAGTTTACAATTTAGTCTCAGAAATCAATTTCCGACTTATAACGAAATGTGTAGACTTTTTCGAGTTAACGTATATAAATTTCAACATTTTTATGAACTCTTTCTTTTTGTGTTAACTTTGTCTTTCTATTTGATTCAAGAAAGATGAAATTTGTTAGGATTTGGATTAGTTCTGCATGGTCTTTCATCCTTCTTCTATTGTGAAATTTGACTTCCTTCATATTTTCTTGAATCAACGTACATATAAATGCAATTTTTACTAGACGTATTGCCTTAGAACATATTAATTGTAATTACAATACATTTTTCAAACTTTTTCTGTTAAAGATGAGTTTATCTAGTTTACAATTTAGTCTCAGAAATCAATTTTCGACATATAACGAAATGTGTAGACTTTTTCGAGTTAACGTATATAAAATTCAACATTTTTATGAACTCTTTCTTTTTGTGTTACCTTTGTCTTTCTATTTGATTCAAGATAGATGAAATTTGTTAGGATTTGGATTAGTTTTGCATGGTCTTTCATCCTTCTTCTATTGTGAAATTTGACTTCCTTCATATTTTCTTGAATCAACGTACATAGAAATGCAATTTTTACTAGACGTATTGCCTTAGAAAATATTAATTGTAATTACAATACAATTTTACTTTTTCTATTAAAGATGAGTTTATCTACTTTACAATTTAGTCTCAGAAATCAATTTCCGACTTATAACGAAATGTGTAGACTTTTTTGAGTTAACGTATATAAAATTCAGCATTTTAATGAACTCTTTCTTTTTATATTGGCTTTGTCTTTCTATTTGATTCAAGATAGATGAAATTTGTTAGGATTTGGATTATTTCTGCATGGTCTTTCATCTTTCTTATATTGTGAAATTTGACTTCCTTCATATTTTCTTGAATCAACGTACATAAAAATGCAATTTTTACTAGACGTATTGCCTTAGAACATATTAATTGTAATTACAATACATTTTTCAAACTTTTTCTGTTAAATTTGAGTTTATCTACTTTCCAATTATTCTCAGAAATCAATTTCCGACTTATACCGAAGAGTGTAGATTTTTTTTGAGTTAACGTATATTAAATTCAACATTTCTATGAACTCTTTGTTTTTGTGTTGGCTTTGTCTTTCTATTTAATTCAAGATAGATGAAATTTGTTAGGATTTGAATTAGTTCTGCATGGTATTTCATCCTTCTTCTATTGTGAAATTTGACTTGCTTCATATTTTCTTGAATCAACGTACATAGAAATGCAATTTTTACAAGACGTATTGCCTTAGAACATATTAATTGTAACTACAATACATTTTTCAAACTTTTTCAGTTAAAGATGAGTTTATCTAGTTTATAATTTAGCCTCAGAAATCAATTTCCGACTTATAACGAAATGTGTAGACTTTTTTGAGTTAATGTATGTAAAATTCAACATTTTTATGAACTCTTTGTTTTTGTGTTGGCTTTGTCTTTCTAATTCATTCAAGATAGATGAAATTTGTTACGATTTGGATTAGTTCTGCATGGTCTTTCATCCTTCTTCTATTGTGAAATTTGACTTCCTTCATATTTTCTATAATCAACGTACATAGAAATGCAATTTTTACTTGACGTATTGCCTTAGAACATATTAATTGTAATTACAATACATTTTTCAAACTTTTTCTGTTAAAGATGAGTTTATCTAGTTTACAATTTATTCTCAGAAATCAATTTCCGACTTATAACGAAATGTGTAGAATTTTTTGAGTTAACGTATGTAAAATTCAACATTTTTATGAACTCTTTGTTTTTGTGTTGGCTTTGTCTTTCTAATTCATTCAAGATAGATGAAATTTGTTACGATTTGGATTAGTTCTGCATGGTCTTTCATCCTTCTTCTATTGTGAAATTTGACTTCCTTCATATTTTCTTTAATCAACGTACATAGAAAAGCAATTTTTACTAGACGTATTGCCTTAGAACATATTAATTGTAATTACAATACATTTTTCAAACTTTTTCTGTTAAAGATGAGTTTATCTAGTTTACAATTTAGTCTCAGAAATCAATTTCCGACTTATAACGAAATGTGTAGACTTTTTCGAGTTAACGTATATAAATTTCAACATTTTTATGAACTCTTTCTTTTTGTGTTAACTTTGTCTTTCTATTTGATTCAAGAAAGATGAAATTTGTTTGGATTTGGATTAGTTCTGCATGGTCTTTCATCCTTCTTCTATTGTGAAATTTGACTTCCTTCATATTTTCTTGAATCAACGTACATAGAAATGCAATTTTTACTAGACGTATTGCCTTAGAACATATTAATTGTAATTACAATACATTTTTCAAACTTTTTCTGTTAAAGATGAGTTTATCTAGTTTACAATTTAGTCTCAGAAATCAATTTCCGACTTATAACGAAATGTGTAGACTTTTTCGAGTTAACGTATATAAAATTCAACATTTTTATGAACTCTTTCTTTTTGTGTTACCTTTGTCTTTCTATTTGATTCAAGATAGATGAAATTTGTTAGGATTTGGATTAGTTTTGCATGGTCTTTCATCCTTCTTCTATTGTGAAATTTGACTTCCTTCATATTTTCTTGAATCAACGTACATATAAATGAAATTTTTACTAGACGAATTGCATTAGAACATACTAATTGTAATTACAATACATTTTTCAAACTTTTTCTGTTAAAGATGAGTTTATCTAGCTTACAATTTAGTCTCAGAAATCAATTTCCGACTTATAACGAAATGTGTAGACTTTTTTCAGTTAACGTATATAAAATTCAGCATTTTAATGAACTTTTTCTTTTTATATTGGCTTTGTCTTTCTATTTGATTCAAGATAGATGAAATTCATTAGGATTTGGATTAGTTCTGCAAGGTCTTTTATCTTTCTTCTATTGTGAAATTTGACTTCCTTCATATTTTCTTGAATCAACGTACATAGAAATGCAATTTTTACTAGACGTATTGCCTTAGAAAATATTAATTGTAATTACAATACAATTTTACTTTTTCTATTAAAGATGAGTTTATCTACTTTACAATTTAGTCTCAGAAATCAATTTCCGACTTATAACGAAATGTGTAGACTTTTTTGAGTTAACGTATATAAAATTCAGCATTTTAATGAACTCTTTCTTTTTGTGTTACCTTTGTCTTTCTATTTGATTCAAGATAGATGAAATTTGTTAGGATTTGGATTAGTTTTGCATGGTCTTTCATCCTTCTTCTATTGTGAAATTTGACTTCCGTGTGATGCATAGGAAGGTTAAGCAGGTTCAGCCAATTGAGTGCTTTTGGAGTCCGCCAAATAGGGATGAAATTTTATTATGTTGTGATGGAGCAGCCAAAGGAAATCCGGGTATAGCTGGAGCTGGTGTTGTTGTTCGTGATGCTGATTGTAATTTTTTGGGTGCTATGAGTATTGGTTTGGGTTCTACTACTAATTTCTTAGCTGAACTTTATGGTATTATTGTTGGTTTGGAGTGGGCTATGAAGTGGAATGTTAAAAAAGTGGTTGTACGTTCTGATTCAATGGGCACAATTAAGACATTGACGGGTACAAATCTTCCTTGGTTTGTCAAGCACAGATGGAGAAGAATACAAAACAATTATGACTCTATTCGTTTTGTTCATACTTATCGTGAGGCTAATTTTGCAGCAGACAAGATGGCTAAAAGGGGATGTTATCTTCGTAATGGTGAAGGTTTAAATTATGATGAAAGGCCTGATTTCCTTTTGTCTTTAGAATTTCCTAATGTTGTTTATTTCAGATTCAAGTAGTTTGTAAGTTTTTGGGGTCTTATGATCTCTTTTCTTATGAACACTTTGTACATATTGGTTATTCATTAATACAACTTGGATTTAGCAAAAAAAAAAAAGACCATGCAGAACTAATCCAAATCCTAACAAATTTCATCTATCTTGAATCAAATAGAAATACAAATCCAACACAAAAAGAAAGAGTTCATAAAAATGTTGAATTTAATATACGTTAACTCAAAAAAGTCTACACACTTCGTTATAAGTCGGAAATTGATTTCTGAGACTAAATTGTAAACTAGATAAACTCATCTTTAACAGAAAAAGTTTGAAAAATGTATTGTAATTACAATTAATATGTTCCAAGGCAATACGTCTAGTAAAAATTGCATTTCTATGTACGTTGATTGAAGAAAATATAAAGGAAGTCAAATTTCACAATAGAAGAAGGATGAAAGACCATGCAGAACTAATCCAAATCCTAACAAATTTCATCTATCTTGAATCAAATAGAAAGACAAAGCCAACACAAAAAGAAAGAGTTCATAAAAATGTTGAATATCATATACGTTAACTCGAAAAAGTCTACATATTTCGTTATAAGTCGGAAATTGATTTCTGAGACTAAATTGAAAACTGGATAGACTCATCTTTAACATAAAAAGTTTGAAAAATGTATTGTAATTACAATTAATATGTTCTAAGGCAATATGTCTAGTAAAAATTGCATTTCTATGTACGTTGATTCAAGAAAATATGAAGAAAGACAGATTTCACAATAGAAGAAGGATGAAAGACCATGCAGAACTAATCCAAATCCTAACAAATTTTATCTATCTTGAATCAAATAGAAAGACAAAGCCAACACCAAAAGAAAGAGTTCATAAAAATTTTGAATTTTATATACGTTAACTCAAAAAAGTCTACACATTTCGTTATAAGTCGGAAATTGATTACTGAGACTAAATTTTAAACTAGATAAACTCATCTTTAACAGAAAAAGTTTGAAAAATGTATTGTAATTACAATTAATATGTTCTAAGGCAATACGTCTAGTAAAAATTGCATTTATATGTACGTTGATTCAAGAAAATATGAAGGAAGTCAAATTTCACAATAGAAGAAGGATGAAAGACCATGCAAAACTAATCCAAATCCTAACAAATTTCATCTATCTTGAATCAAATAGAAAGACAAAGGTAACACAAAAAGAAAGAGTTCATAAAAATGTTGAATTTTATATACGTTAACTCGAAAAAGTCTACACATTTCGTTATATGTCGAAAATTGATTTCTGAGACTAAATTGTAAACTAGATAAACTCATCTTTAACAGAAAAAGTTTGAAAAATGTATTGTAATTACAATTAATATGTTCTAAGGCAATACGTCTAGTAAAAATTGCATTTATATGTACGTTGATTCAAGAAAATATGAAGGAAGTCAAATTTCACAATAGAAGAAGGATGAAAGACCATGCAGAACTAATCCAAATCCTAACAAATTTCATCTATCTTGAATCAAATAGAAAGACAAAGCCAATATAAAAAGAAAGAGTTCATTAAAATGCTGAATTTTATATACGTTAACTCGAAAAAGTCTACACATTTCGTTATAAGTCGGAAATTGATTTCTGAGACTAAATTGTAAACTAGATAAACTTATCTTTAACAGAAAAAGTTCGAAAAATGTATTGTAGTTACAATTAATATGTTCTAAGGCAATACGTCTAGTAAAAATTGCATTTCTATGTACGTTGATTCAAGATAACATAAAGGAAGTCAAATTTCACAATAGAAGAAAGATGAAAGACCATGCAGAACTAATCCAAATCCTAACAAATTTCATCTATCTTGAATCAAATAGAAAGACAAAGCCAATATAAAAAGAAAGAGTTCATAAAAATGTTGAATTTTATATACGTTAACTCGAAAAAGTCTACAGATTTCGTTATAAGTCGGAAATTGATTTCTGAGACTAAATTGTAAACTAGATAAACTCATCTTTAACATAAAAAGTTTGAAAAATGTATTGTAATTACAATTAATATGTTCTAAGGCAATACGTCTAGTAAAAATTGCATTTCTATGTACGTTGATTCAAGAAAATATGAAGGAAGTCAAATTTCACAATAGAAGAAAGATGAAAGACCATGCAGAACTAATCCAAATCCTAACAAATTTCATCTATCTTGAATCAAATAGAAAGACAAAGCCAATATAAAAAGAAAGAGTTCATTAAAATGCTGAATTTTATATACGTTAACTCGAAAAAGTCTACACATTTCGTTATAAGTCGGAAATTGATTTCTGAGACTAAATTGTAAACTAGATAAACTTATCTTTAACAGAAAAAGTTCGAAAAATGTATTGTAGTTACAATTAATATTTTTAAGGCAATACCTCTAGTAAAAATTGCATTTCTATGTACGTTGATTCAAGATAACATAAAGGAAGTCAAATTTCACAATAGAAGAAAGATGAAAGACCATGCAGAACTAATCCAAATCCTAACAAATTTCATCTATCTTGAATCAAATAGAAAGACAAAGCAAATATAAAAAGAAAGAGTTCATAAAAATGTTGAATTTTATATACGTTAACTCGAAAAAGTCTACACATTTCGTTATAAGTCGGAAATTGATTTCTGAGACTAAATTGTAAACTAGATAAACTCATCTTTAACATAAAAAGTTTGAAAAATGTATTGTAATTACAATTAATATGTTCTAAGGCAATACGTCTAGTAAAAATTGCATTTCTATGTACGTTGATTCAAGAAAATATGAAGGAAGTCAAATTTCACAATAGAAGAAGGATGAAAGACCATGCAGAATTAATCCAAATCCTAACAAATTTCATCTATCTTGAATCAAATAGAAAGACAAAGCCAACACAAAAAGAAAGAGTTCATAAAAATGTTGAATTTTATATACTTTAACTCAAAAAAGTGTAGACATTTCGTTATAAATCGGAAATTGATTTCTGAGACTAAATTGTAAACTAGATAAAATCATCTTTAATATAAAAAGTTTGAAAATGTATTGTAATTACAATTAATAGTAAAAATTGCATTTCTATGTACGTCGATTCAAGAAAATATGAAGGAAGTCAAATTTCACAATAGAAGAAGGATGAAAGACCGTACAGAACTAATCCAAATCCTAACAAATTTCATCTATCTTGAATCAAATGAAAGACAAAGCCAGCACAAAAAGAAAGAGTTCATAAAAATGTTGAATTTTATATACGTTAACTCAAAAAAGTCTACACAATTCGTTATAAGTCGGAAATTGATTTCTGAGACTAAATTGTAAACTAGATAAACTCATCTTTAACAGAAAAAGTTTGAAAAATGTATTGTAATTACAATTAATATGTTCTAAGGCAATATGCCTAATAAAAATTGCATTTCTATGTACGTTGATTCAAGAAAATATGAAGGAAGTCAAATTTCACAATAGAAGAAGGATGAAAGACCATGCAGAACTAACCCAAATCCTATAAAATTTTATCTATCTTGAATCAAATGGAAATACAAAGCCAACACAAAAACAAAGAGTTCATAAAAATGTTGAATTTAATATATATTTACTCAAAAAAGTCTACAAACTTCGTTATAAGTCGGAAATTTATTTCTGAGACTAAATTGTAAACTAGATAAACTCATCTTTGACAAAAAAAAGTTTGAAAAATGTATTGTAATTACAATTAATATGTTCTAAGATAATACGTCTAGTAAAAATTGCATTTCTATGTACGTTGATTCAAGAAAATATGAAGGAATTCAAATTTCACAATAGAAGAAGGATGAAAGACCATGCATAACTAATCCAAATCATAACAAATTTCATCTATCTTGAATCAAATAGAAAGACAAAGCCAACACAAAAAGAAAGAGTTCATAAAAATGTTGAATTTTATATATGTTAACTCAAAAAAGTCTACACATTTCGTTATTAGTCGGAAATTGATTTCTGAGACTAAATTGTAAACTAGATAAACTCATCTTTAACATAAAAAGTTTGAAAAATGTATTGTAATTACAATTAATATGTTCTAAGGCAATACGTCTAGTAAAAATTGCATTTCTATGTACGTTGATTCAAGAAAATATGAAGGAAGTCAAATTTCACAATAGAAGAAGGATGAAAGACCATGCAGAACTAATCGAAATCCTAAAAAATTTCATCTATCTTGAATCAAATAGAAAGACAAACCCAACACAAAAAGAAAGAGTTCATAAAAATGTTGAATTTTAAATACGTTAACTCAAAAAAGTCTACAGATTTTGTTATAAGTCGGAAATTGATTTCTGAGACTAAATTGTAAACTAGATAAACTCATCTTTAACAGAAAATGTTTGAAAAATGTATTGTAATTACAATTAATATGTTCTAAGGCAATACGTCTAGTAAAAATTGCATTTCTATGTACGTTGATTAAAGAAAATATGAAGGAAGTCAAATTTCACAATAGAAGAAGGATGAAAGACCATGCAGAACTAATCCAAATCCTAACAAATTTCATCTATTTTTTATCAAATAGAAAGCCAAAGCCAACACAAAAGTGAAGAGTTCATAAAAATGTTGAATTTTATATACGTTAACTCAAAAAAGTCTACACATTTCGTTATAAGTCGGAAATTGATTTCTGAGACTAAATTGTAAACTAGATAAACTCATCTTTAACAGAAAAAGTTTGAGAAATGTATTGTAATTACAATTAATATGTTCTAAGGCAATACGTCTAGTAAAAATTGCATTTCTATGTACGTTGATTCAAGAAAATATGATGGAAGTCAAATTTCACAATAGAAAAAAGATGAAAGACCATGCAGAACTAATCCAAATCCTAACAAATTTCATCTATCTTGAATCAAATAGAAAGACAAAGCCAATATAAAAAGAAAGAGTTCATTAAAATGCTGAATTTTATATACCTTAACTCAAAAAAGTCTACACATTTCGTTATAAGTCGGAAATTGATTTCTGAGACTAAATTGTAAACTAGATAAACTCATCTTTAACAGAAAATGTTTGAAAAATGTATTGTAATTACAATTAATATGTTCTAAGGCAATACGTCTAGTAAAAATTGCATTTCTATGTACGTTGATTCAAGAAAATATGAAGGAAGTCAAATTTCACAATAGAAGAAAGATGAAAGACCATGCAGAACTAATCCAAATCCTAACAAATTTCATCTATCTTGAATCAAATAGAAAAACAAAGCCAATATAAAAAGAAAGAGTTCATTAAAATGCTGAATTTTATATACATTAACTCAAAAAAGTCTACACATTTCGTTATAAGTCGGAAATTGATTTCTGAGACTAAAGTGAAAACTAGATAACCTCATCTTTAACAGAAAAAATTTGAAAAATGTATTGTAATTCCAATTAACGTGTTCTAAGGCAATATGTCTAGTAAAAATTGCATTTCTATGTACGTTGATTCAAGAAAATATGAAGGAAGTCAAATTTCACAATAGAAGAAGGATGAAAGACCATGCAGAACTAATCCAAATCCTAACAAATTTCATCTATCTTGAATCAAATAGAAAGACAAAGTTAACACAAAAAGAAAGAGTTCATAAAAATGTTGAATTTTATATACGTTAACTCGAAAACTTTTACACACTTCGTTATTAGTCGGAAATTGATTTCTGAGACTAAATTGTAAACTAGATAAACTCATCTTTAATAGAAAAAGTTTAAAAAATGTATTGTAATTACAATTAATATGTTCTAAGGCAATACGTCTAGTAAAAATTGCATTTCTATGTACGTTGATTCAAGAAAATATGAAGGAAGTCAAATTTCACAATAGAAGAAGGATGAAAGACCATGCAGAACTAATCCAAATCGTAACAAATTTCATCTATCTTGAATGAATTAGAAAGACAAAACCAACACAAAAAGAAAGAGTTCATAAAAATGTTGAATTTTATGTACGTTAACTCAAAAAAGTCTACACATTTCGTTATAAGTCGAAAATTGATTTCTGAGACTAAATTTTAAACTAGATAAACTCATCTTTAACAGAAAAAGTTTGAAAAATGTATTGTAATTACAATTAATATGTTCTAAGGCAATACGTCTAGTAAAAATTGCATTTCTATGTACGTTGATTCAAGAAAATATGAAGGAAGTCAAATTTCACAATAGAAGAAGGATGAATGACCATGCAGAACTAATCGAAATCCTAAAAAATTTCATCTATCTTGAATCAAATAGAAAGACAAAGCCAACACAAAAAGAAAGAATTCATAAAAATGTTGAATTTTATATAAGTTAACTCAAAAAAGTCTACACATTTCGTTATAAATCGGAAATTGATTTCTGAGACTAAATTGTAAACTAGATAAACTCATCTTTAACATAAAAATTTGAAAAATGTATTGTAATTACAATTAATATGTTCTAAGGCAATACGTCTAGTAAAAATTGCATTTCTATGTACGTTGATTCAAGAAAATATGAAGGAAGCAAAATTTCACATTAGAAGAAGGATGAAAGATCACGAAGAACTAATCCAAATCATAACAAATTTCATTTATTTGAATCAAATTGAAATACAAAGCCAATACAAAAAGAAAGAGTTCATTAAAATGTTGAATTTTATATACGTTAACTCAAAAAAGTCTACACACTTCGTTATAAGTCAGAAATTGATTTCCGAGACTAAATTGTAAACTAGATAAACTCATCTTTAAGAAAAAAAAGTTTGAAAAATGTATTTGTAATTATAATTAATATGTTCTAAGGCAATACGTCTAGTAAAAATTGCATTCCTTTGTACGTTGATTCAAGAAAATATGAAGGAAGTCAAATTTCACAATAGAAGAAGGATGAAAGACCATGCAGAACTAATCCAAATCCTAACAAATTTCATCTATTTTGAATCAAATAGGAAGCCAAAGCCAACACAAAAGGAAAGAGTTCATAAAAATGTTGAATTTTATATACGTTAACTCAAAAAAGTCTACACACTTCGTTATACATCTGAAATTGATTTCTGAGACTAAATAGTAAACTTGATAAACTCATCTTTAACATAAAAAGTTTGAAAAATGTATTGTAATTACAATTAATATGTTCTAAGGCAATACGTCTAGTAAAAATTGCATTTCTATGTACGTTGATTCAAGAAAATATGAAGGAAGTCAAATATCACAATAGAACATGGATGAAAGACCATGCACAACTAATCCAAATCCTAACAAAGTTCATTTATCTTGAATCAAATAGAAAAACAAAGCCAACACAAAAAGAAAGAGTTCATAAAAATGTTGAATTTTATATACGTTAACTCAAAAAAGTCTACACATTTCGTTATAAGTCGGAAATTGATTTATGAGACTAAATTGTAAACTAGATAAACTCATCTTTAACATAAAAAGTTTGAAAAATGTATTGTAATTTCAATTAATATGTTCTAAGGCAATACGTCTAGTAAAAATTGCATTTCTATGTACGTTGATTCAAGAAAATATGAAGGAAGTCAAATTTCACAATAGAAGAAGGATGAAAGACCATGCAGAACTAATCCAAATCGTAACAAATTTCATCTATCTTGAATGAATTAGAAAGACAAAGCCAACACAAAAACAAAGAGTTCATAAAAATGTTGAATTTTACATACATTAACTCAAAAAAGTCTACACATTTCGTTATAAGTCGGAAATTGATTTCTGAGACTAAATTATAAACTAGATAAACTCATCTTTAACTGAAAAAGTTTGAAAAATGTATTGTAGTTACAATTAATATGTTCTAAGGCAATACGTCTTGTAAAAATTGCATTTCTATGTACGTTGATTCAAGAAAATATGAAGCAAGTCAAATTTCACAATAGAAGAAGGATGAAATACCATGCAGAACTAATTCAAAAACTAACAAATTTCATCTATCTTGAATTAAATTGAAAGACAAAGCCAACACAAAAACAAAGAGTTCATAGAAATGTTGAATTTAATATACGTTAACTCAAAAAAAATCTACACTCTTCGGTATAAGTCGGAAATTGATTTCTGAGAATAATTGGAAAGTAGATAAACTCAAATTTAACAGAAAAAGTTTGAAAAATGTATTGTAATTACAATTAATATGTTCTAAGGCAATACGTCTAGTAAAAATTGCATTTTTATGTACGTTGATTCAAGAAAATATGAAGGAAGTCAAATTTCACAATATAAGAAAGATGAAAGACCATGCAGAAATAATCCAAATCCTAACAAATTTCATCTATCTTGAATCAAATAGAAAGACAAAGCCAATATAAAAAGAAAGAGTTCATTAAAATGCTGAATTTTATATACGTTAACTCAAAAAAGTCTACACATTTCGTTATAAGTCGGAAATTGATTTCTGAGACTAAATTGTAAAGTAGATAAACTCATCTTTAATAGAAAAAGTAAAATTGTATTGTAATTACAATTATTATTTTCTAAGGCAATACGTCTAGTAAAAATTGCATTTCTATGTACGTTGATTCAAGAAAATATGAAGGAAGTCAAATTTCACAATAGAAGAAGGATGAAAGACCATGCAAAACTAATCCAAATCCTAACAAATTTCATCTATCTTGAATCAAATAGAAAGACAAAGGTAACACAAAAAGAAAGAGTTCATAAAAATGTTGAATTTTATATACGTTAACTCGAAAAAGTCTACACATTTCGTTATATGTCGGAAATTGATTTCTGAGACTAAATTGTAAACTAGATAAACTCATCTTTAACAGAAAAAGTTTGAAAAATGTATTGTAATTACAATTAATATGTTCTAAGGCAATACGTCTAGTAAAAATTGCATTTATATGTACGTTGATTCAAGAAAATATGAAGGAAGTCAAATTTCACAATAGAAGAAGGATGAAAGACCATGCAGAACTAATCCAAATCCTAACAAATTTCATCTTTCTTGAATCAAATAGAAAGACAAAGTTAACACAAAAAGAAAGAGTTCATAAAAATGTTGAATTTTATATACGTTAACTCGAAAAAGTCTACACATTTCGTTATATGTCGAAAATTGATTTCTGAGACTAAATTGTAAACTAGATAAACTCATCTTTAACAGAAAAAGTTTGAAAAATGTATTGTAATTACAATTAATATGTTCTAAGGCAATACGTCTAGTAAAAATTGCATTTCTATGTACGTTGATTCAAGAATATATGAAGGAAGTCAAATTTCACAATAGAAGATATTTGAAAGACCATGCAGAACTAATCCAAATCCTAACAAATTTCATCTATCTTGAATCAAATAGAAAGACAAAGCAAACACAAAAAGAAAGAGTTCATGAAACTGTTGAATTTTATATACATTAACTCAAAAAAGTCTAAACATTTCTATATAAGTTGGAAATTGATTTCTGAGACTTAATTGTAAACTAGATAAACTCATCTTTAACAGAAAAAGTTTGAAAAATGTATTGTAATTACAATTAATATGTTCAAAGGCAATACGTCTAGTAAAAATTGCATTTCTATGTACGTTGATTCAAGAAAATATGAAGGAAGTCAAATTTCACAATAGAAGAAGGATGAAAGACCATGCAGAACTAATCCAAATCCTAACAAATTTCATCTATCTTGAATCAAATAGAAAGACAAAGCCAGCACAAAGAAAGAGTTCATCAAAATGTTGAATTTAATATACGTTAACTCAAAAACGTCTACACACTTCGTTATAAGTCAGAAATTGATTTCTGAGACTAAATTGTAAACTAGATAAACTCATCTTTAACATAAAAAGTTTGAAAAATGTATTGTAATTACAATTAATATGTTTCAAGGCAATACGTCTAGTAAAAATTGCATTTCTATGTACGTTGATTGAAGAAAATATGAAGGAAGTCAAAGTTCACAATAGAAGAAGGATGAAAAACCATGCAGAACTAATCCAAATCCTAACAAATTTCATTTATCTCGAATCAAATTGAAAGAAAAAGCCAACATAAAAAGAAAGAGTTCATAAAAATGTTGAATGTTATATACGTTAACTCAAAAAAGTCTACACATTTCGTTATAAGTCGTAAATTGATTTCTGAGACTAAATTGTAAATTAGATAAACTCATCTTTAACAGAAAAAGTTTGAAAAATGTATTGTAATTACAATTAATATGTTCTAAGGAAAAACGTCTAGTAAATATTGCATTTCTATGTAGGTTGATTCAAGAAAATATGAAGCAAGGTGAATTTCACAATAGAAGAAATTTGAAAGACCATGCAGAACGAATCCAAATCCTAACAAATTTCATCTATCTCGAATCAAATTGAAAGACAAATCCAACATAGAAATAAAGAGTTCATAAAAATGTTGAATATTATATACGTTAACTGAAAAAAGTCAACACATTTCGTTATAAGTCGGAAATTGATTTCGGAGACTAAATTGTAAACTAGATAAACTCATCTTTGACAGAAAAAGTTTGAAAAATGTATTGTAATTACAATTAATATGTTCTATGGCAATACGTCTAGTAAAATTGCATTTCTATGTACGTTGATTCAATAAAATATGAAGCAAGTCAAATTTCACAATAGAAGAAGGATGAAAGACCATGCAGAACGAATCCAAATCCTAACAAATTTCATCTATCTTGAATCAAATAGAAAGACAAAGCCAACACAAAAAGAAAGAGTTCATAAAAATGTTGAATTTTATATACGTTAACTCAAAAAAGTCTACACATTTCGTTATAAGTCGAAAATTGATTTATGAGACTAAATTGTAAACTAGATAAACTCATCTTTAACAGAAAAAGTTTGAAAAATGTATTGTAATTACAATTAATATGTTCTAAGGCAATACGTCTAGTAAAAATTGCATTTATATGTACGTTGATTCAAGAAAATATGAAGGAAGTCAAATTTCACAATAGAAGAAGGATGAAAGACCATGCAAAACTAATCCAAATCCTAACAAATTTCATCTATCTTGAATCAAATAGAAAGACAAAGGTAACACAAAAAGAAAGAGTTCATAAAAATGTTGAATTTTATATACGTTAACTCGAAAAAGTCTACACATTTCGTTATATGTCGAAAATTGATTTCTGAGACTAAATTGTAAACTAGATAAACTCATCTTTAACAGAAAAAGTTTGAAAAATGTATTGTAATTACAATTAATATGTTCTAAGGCAATACGTCTAGTAAAAATTGCATTTATATGTACGTTGATTCAAGAAAATATGAAGGAAGTCAAATTTCACAATAGAAGAAGGATGAAAGACCATGCAGAACTAATCCAAATCCTAACAAATTTCATCTATCTTGAATCAAATAGAAAGACAAAGCCAACACAAAAAGAAAGAGTTCATAAATATGTTGAATTTTATATACGTTAACTCAAAAAAGTCTACACATTTCGTTATAAGTCGGAAATTTATTTCTGAGACTAAATTGTAAACTAGATAAACTCATCTTTAACAGAAAAAGTTTGAAAAATGTATTGTAATTACAATTAATATGTTATAAGGCAATACGTCTAGTAAAAATTGCATTTCTATGCACGTTGATTCAAGAAAATATGAAGGAAGTCAAATTTCACAATATAAGAAAAATGAAATACCATGCAAAACTATTCCAAATCCTAACAAATTTCATCTATCTTGAATCAAATAGAAAGACAAAGCCAATATAAAAAGAAAGAGTTCATTAAAATGTTGAATTTTATATACGTTAACTCAAAAAAGTCGACATATTTCGTTATAAGTCGGAAATTGATTTCTGAGACTAAATTGTAAACTAGATAAACTCATCTTTAACAGAAAAAGTTTGAAAAATGTATTGTAATTACAATTAATATGTTCTAAGGCAATACGTCTAGTAAAAATTGCTTTTCTATGTACGTTGATTAAAGAAAATATGAAGGAAGTCAAATTTCACAATAGAAGAAGGATGAAAGACCATGCAGAACTAATCCAAATCGTAACAAATTTCATCTATCTTGAATGAATTAGAAAGACAAAGCCAACACAAAAACAAAGAGTTCATAAAAATGTTGAATTTTACATACATTAACTCAAAAAAGTCTACACATTTCGTTATAAGTCGGAAATTGATTTCTGAGACTAAATTATAAACTAGATAAACTCATCTTTAACCGAAAAAGTTTGAAAAATGTATTGTAGTTACAATTAATATGTTCTAAGGCAATACGTCTTGTAAAAATTGCATTTCTATGTACGTTGATTCAAGAAAATATGAAGCAAGTCAAATTTCACAATAGAAGAAGGATGAAATACCATGCAGAACTAATTCAAATCCTAACAAATTTCATCTATCTTGAATTAAATAGAAAGACAAAGCCAACACAAAAACAAAGAGTTCATAGAAATGTTGAATTTAATATACGTTAACTCAAAAAAAATCTACACTCTTCGGTATAAGTCGGAAATTGATTTCTGAGACTAAATTGTAAATTAGATAAACTCAAATTTAACAGAAAAAGTTTGAAAAATGTATTGTAATTACAATTAATATGTTCTAAGGCAATACGTCTAGTAAAAATTGCATTTCTATGTACGTTGATTCAAGAAAATATGAAGGAAGTCAAATTTCACAATATAAGAAAGATGAAAGACCATGCAGAAATAATCCAAATCCTAACAAATTTCATCTATCTTGAATCAAATAGAAAGACAAAGCCAATATAATAAGAAAGAGTTCATTAAAATGCTGAATTTTATATACGTTAACTCAAAAAGTCTACACATTTCGTTATAAGTCGGAAATTGATTTCTGAGACTAAATTGTAAAGTAGATAAACTCATCTTTAATAGAAAAAGTAAAATTGTATTGTAATTACAATTAATATTTTCTAAGGCAATACGTCTAGTAAAAATTGCATTTCTATGTACGTTGATTCAAGAAAATATGAAGGAAGTCAAATTTCACAATAGAAGAAAGATAAAAGACCTTGCAGAACTAATCCAAATCCTAATGAATTTCATCTATCTTGAATCAAATAGAAAGACAAAGCCAATATAAAAAGAAAAAGTTCATTAAAATGCTGAATTTTATATACGTTAACTGAAAAAAGTCTACACATTTCGTTATAAGTCGGAAATTGATTTCTGAGACTAAATTGTAAGCTAGATAAACTCATCTTTAACAGAAAAAGTTTGAAAAATGTATTGTAATTACAATTAGTATGTTCTAATGCAATTCGTCTAGTAAAAATTTCATTTATATGTACGTTGATTCAAGAAAATATGAAGGAAGTCAAATTTCACAATAGAAGAAGGATGAAAGACCATGCAAAACTAATCCAAATCCTAACAAATTTCATCTATCTTGAATCAAATAGAAAGACAAAGGTAACACAAAAAGAAAGAGTTCATAAAAATGTTGAATTTTATATACGTTAACTCGAAAAAGTCTACACATTTCGTTATAAGTCGGAAATTGATTTCTGAGACTAAATTGTAAACTAGATAAACTCATCTTTAACGGAAAAAGTTCGAAAAATGTATTGTAATTACAATTAATGTGTTCTAAGGCAATACGTCTAGTAAAAATTGCATTTCTATGTACGTTGATTCAAGAAAATATGAAGGAAGTCAAATTTAACAATAGAAGAAGGATGAAAGACCATGCAGAACTAATCCAAATCCTAATAAATTTCTTCTATCTTGAATCAAATAGAAAGACAAAGTTACACAAAAATAAAGAGTTCATAAAAATGTTGAATTTTATATACGTTAACTCGAAAAAGTCTACACATTTCGTTATAAGTCGGAAATTGATTTCTGAGACTAAATTGTAAACTAAATAAACTCATCTTTAACATAAAAAGTTCGAAAAATGTATTGTAATTACAATTAATGTGTTCTAAGGCAATACGTCTAGTAAAAATTGCATTTCTATGTACGTTGATTCAAGAAAATATGAAGGAAGTCAAATTTCACAATAGAAGAAAGATGAAAGACCATGCAGAACTAATCCAAATCCTAACAAATTTCATCTATCTTGAATCAAATAGAAAGACAAAGCCAACACAAGAAGAAAGAGTTCATAAAAATGTTGAATTTTATATACGTTAACTCAAAAAGGTCTACACATTTCGTTATAAGTCGGAAATTGATTTCTGAGACTAAATTGTAAACTTGATAAACTCATCTTTAACAGAAAAAGTTTGAAAAATGTATTGTAATTGCAATTAATATGTTCTAAGGCAATACGTCTAGTAAAAATTGCATTTCTATGTACGTTGATTCAAGAAAATATGAAGGAAGTCAAATTTAACAATAGAAGAAGGATGAAAGACCATGCACAACAAATCCAAATCCTAACAAATTTCATCTATCTTGAATCAAATAGAATGACAAAGCCACCACAAAAAGAAAGAGTTCATAAATATGTTGAATTTTATATACGTTAACTCAAAAAAGTCTACACATTTCGTTATAAGTCGGAAATTGATTTCTGAGACTAAATTCTAAACTAGATAAACTCATCTTTAACAGAAAAAGTTTGAAAAATGTATTGTAATTACAATTAATATGTTCTAAGGCAATACGTCTAGTAAAAATTGCATTTCTATGTACGTTGATTCAAGAAAATATGAAGGAAGTCAAATTTCACAATAAAAGAAAGATGAAATACCATGCAGAACTAATCCAAATCCTAACAAATTTCATCTATCTCGAATCAAATTGAAAGACAAAGCCAACATAAAAAGAAAGAGTTCATAAAACTGTTGAATTTTATATACGTTAACTCAAAAAAGTCCACACATTTCGTTATTAGTCGGAAATTGATTTCTGAGACTAAATTGTAAACTAGATAAACTCATCTTTAACAGAAAAAGTTTGAAAAATGTATTGTAATTACAATTAATATGTTCTAAGGCAATACGTCTGGTAAAAATTGCATTTCTATGTACGTTGATTCAAGAAAATATGAAGGAAGTCAAATTTCACAATAGAAGAAGGATGAAAGACCATGCAAAACTAATCCAAATCCTAACAAATTTCATCTATCTTGAATCAAATAAAAAGACAAAGGTAACACAAAAAGAAAGAGTTCATAAAAATGTTGAATTTTATATACGTTAACTCGAAAAAGTCTACACATTTCGTTATATGTCGGAAATAGACTTCTGAGACTAAATTGTAAACTAGATAAACTCATCTTTAACAGAAAAAGTTTGAAAAATGTATTGTAATTACAATTAATATGTTCTAAGGCAATACGTCTAGTAAAAATTGCATTTCTTTGTACGTTGATTCAAGAAAATATGAAGGAAGTCAAATTGCACAATAGAAGAAGGATGAAAGACCATGCAGAACTAATCCAAATCCTAACAAATTTCATCTTTCTTGAATCAAATAGAAAGACAAAGTTAACACAAAAAGAAAGAGTTCATAAAAATGTTGAAATTTATATACGTTGACTCGAAAAAGTCTACACATTTCGTTATAAGTCGGAAATTGATTTCTGAGACTAAATTGTAAACTAGATAAACTCATCTTTAACAGAAAAAGTTTGAAAAATGTATTGTAATTACAATTAATATGTTCTAAGGCAATACGTCTAGTAAAAATTGCTTTTCTATGTACGTTGATTAAAGAAAATATGAAGGAAGTCAAATTTCACAATAGAAGAAGGATGAAAGACCATGCAGAACTAATCCAAATCGTAACAAATTTCATCTATCTTGAATGAATTAGAAAGACAAAGCCAACACAAAAACAAAGAGTTCATAAAAATGTTGAATTTTACATACGTTAACTCAAAAAATTCTACACATTTCGTTATAAGTCGGAAATTGATTTCTGAGAATAAATTGTAAACTAGATAAACTCATCTTTAACAGAAAAAGTTTGAAAAATGTATTGTAATTACAATTAATATGTTCTAAGGCAATACGTCAAGTAAAAATTGCATTTCTATGTACGTTGATTATAGAAAATATGAAGGAAGTCAAATTTCACAATAGAAGAAGGATGAAAGACCATGCAGAACTAATCCAAATCGTAACAAATTTCATCTATCTTGAATGAATTAGAAAGACAAAGCCAACACAAAAACAAAGAGTTCATAAAAATGTTGAATTTTACATACATTAACTCAAAAAAGTCTACACATTTCGTTATAAGTCGGAAATTGATTTCTGAGGCTAAATTATAAACTAGATAAACTCATCTTTAACTGAAAAAGTTTGAAAAATGTATTGTAGTTACAATTAATATGTTCTAAGGCAATACGTCTTGTAAAAATTGCATTTCTATGTACGTTGATTCAAGAAAATATGAAGCAAGTCAAATTTCACAATAGAAGAAGGATGAAATACCATGCAGAACTAATTCAAATCCTAACAAATTTCATCTATCTTGAATTAAATAGAAAGACAAAGCCAACACAAAAACAAAGAGTTCATAGAAATGTTGAATTTAATATACGTTAACTCAAAAAAAATCTACACTCTTCGGTATAAGTCGGAAATTGATTTCTGAGAATAATTGGAAAGTAGATAAACTCAAATTTAACAGAAAAAGTTTGAAAAATGTATTGTAATTACAATTAATATGTTCTAAGGCAATACGTCTAGTAAAAATTGCATTTTTATGTACGTTGATTCAAGAAAATATGAAGGAAGTCAAATTTCACAATATAAGAAAGATGAAAGACCATGCAGAAATAATCCAAATCCTAACAAATTTCATCTATCTTGAATCAAATAGAAAGACAAAGCCAATATAAAAAGAAAGAGTTCATTAAAATGCTGAATTTTATATACGTTAACTCAAAAAAGTCTACACATTTCGTTATAAGTCGGAAATTGATTTCTGAGACTAAATTGTAAAGTAGATAAACTCATCTTTAATAGAAAAAGTAAAATTGTATTGTAATTACAATTATTATTTTCTAAGGCAATACGTCTAGTAAAAATTGCATTTCTATGTACGTTGATTCAAGAAAATATGAAGGAAGTCAAATTTCACAATAGAAGAAGGATGAAAGACCATGCAAAACTAATCCAAATCCTAACAAATTTCATCTATCTTGAATCAAATAGAAAGACAAAGGTAACACAAAAAGAAAGAGTTCATAAAAATGTTGAATTTTATATACGTTAACTCGAAAAAGTCTACACATTTCGTTATATGTCGGAAATTGATTTCTGAGACTAAATTGTAAACTAGATAAACTCATCTTTAACAGAAAAAGTTTGAAAAATGTATTGTAATTACAATTAATATGTTCTAAGGCAATACGTCTAGTAAAAATTGCATTTATATGTACGTTGATTCAAGAAAATATGAAGGAAGTCAAATTTCACAATAGAAGAAGGATGAAAGACCATGCAGAACTAATCCAAATCCTAACAAATTTCATCTTTCTTGAATCAAATAGAAAGACAAAGTTAACACAAAAAGAAAGAGTTCATAAAAATGTTGAATTTTATATACGTTAACTCGAAAAAGTCTACACATTTCGTTATATGTCGAAAATTGATTTCTGAGACTAAATTGTAAACTAGATAAACTCATCTTTAACAGAAAAAGTTTGAAAAATGTATTGTAATTACAATTAATATGTTCTAAGGCAATACGTCTAGTAAAAATTGCATTTCTATGTACGTTGATTCAAGAAAATATGAAGGAAGTCAAAATTCACAATAGAAGAAGCATGAAAGACCATGCAGAACTAATCCAAATCCTAAAAATTTCATCTATCTTGAATCAAATAGAAAGACAAAGCCAATATAAAAAGAAAAAGTTCATTAAAATGCTGAATTTTATATACGTTAACTCAATAAAGTCTACACATTTCGTTATAAGTCGGAAATTGATTTCTGAGACTAAATTGTAAGCTAGATAAACTCATCTTTAACATAAAAAGTTTGAAAAATGTATTGTAATTACAATTAATATGTTCTAAGGCAATACGTTTAGTAAAAATTGCATTTCTATGTACGTTGATTCAAGAAAATATGAAGGAAGTCAAATTTCACAATAGAAGAAGGATGAAAGACCATGCAGAACTAATCCAAATCCTAACAAATTTCATCTATCTTGAACAAATAGAAAGACAAAGCCAACACAAAATGAAAGAGTTCATAAAAATGTTGAATTTTATATACGTTAACTCGAAAAAGTCTACACATTTCGTTATAAGTCGGAAATTGATTTCTGAGACTAAATTGTAAACTAGATAAACTCATCTTTAACAGAAAAAGTTTGAAAAATGTATTGTAATTACAATTAATATGTTCAAAGGCAATACGTCTAGTAAAAATTGCATTTCTATGTACGTTGATTCAAGAAAATATGAAGGAAGTCAAATTTCACAATAGAAGAAGGATGAAAGACCATGCAGAACTAATCCAAATCCTAAAAAATTTTCATCTATCTTGAATCAAATAGAAAGACAAAGCCAACACAAAAACAAAGAGTTCATAAAAATGTTGAATTTTACATACGTTAACTCAAAAAAGTCTACACATTTCGTTATAAGTCGGAAATTGATTTCTGAGACTAAATTGTAAACTAGATAAACTCATCTTTAACAGAAAAAGTTTGAAAAATGTATTGTAATTACAATTAATATGTTCTAAGGCAATACGTCTAGTAAAAATTGCATTTCTATGTACGTTGATTCAAGAAAATATTAAGGAAGTCAAATTTCACAATAGAAGAAAGATGAAAGACCATGCAGAACTAATCCAAATCCTAACAAATTTCATCTATCTTGAATCAAATAGAAAGACAAAGCCAATATAAAAAGAAAGAGTTCATTAAAATGCTGAATTTTATATACGTTAACTCAAAAAAGTCTACACATTTCGTTATAAATCGGAAATTGATTTCTGAGACTAAATTGTAAACTAGATAAACTCATCTTTAACAGAAAAAGTTTGAAAAATGTATTGTAATTACAATTAATATGTTCTAAGGCAATACGTCTAGTAAAAATTGCATTTCTATGTACGTTGATTCAAGAAAATATGAAGGAAGTCAAATTTCATAATAGAAAAGGATGAAAGACCATGTAAAACTAATCCAAATCCTAACAAATTTCATCTATCTTGAATCAAATAGAAAGAAAAAGCCAACACAAAAAGAAAGAGTTCATAAAAATGTTGAATTTAATTTACGTTAACTCAAAAAAGTCTACACACTTCGTTATAAGTCGGAATTTCTGAGACTAAATTGTAAACTAGATAAACTCATCTTTAACAGAAAAAGTTTGAAAAATGTATTGTAATTACAATTAATATGTTCTAAGGCAATACGTCTAGTAAAAATTGCATTTCTATGTACGTTGATTCAAGAAAATATAAAGGAAGTCAAATTTCACAATAGAAGAAAGATGAAAGACCATGCAGAACTAATCCAAATCCTAACAAATTTCATCTATCTTGAATCAAATAGAAAGACAAAGCCAATATAAAAAGAAAGAGTTCATTAAAATGCTGATTTTTATATACGTTAACTCAAAAAAGTCTACACATTTCGTTATAAGTCGGAAATTGATTTCTGAGACTAAATTGTAAACTAGATAAACTCATCTTTAACGGAAAAAGTTTCAAAAATTTATTGTAATTACAATTAATATGTTCTAAGGCAATACGTCTAGTAAAAATTGCATTTCCATGTACGTTGATTCAAGAAAATATGAAGGAAGTCAAATTTCACAATAGAAGAAAGATGAAAGACAATGCAGAACTAATCCAAATCCTAACAAATTTCATCTATCTTGAATCAAATAGAAAGACAAAGCCAATATAAAAAGAAAGAGTTCATTAAAATGCTGAATTTTATATACGTTAACTCAAAAAAGTCTATTCATTTCGTTATAAGTCGGAAATTGATTTCTGAGACTAAATTGTAAACTAGATAAACTCATCTTTAACAGAAAAAGTTTGAAAAATGTATTGTAATTACAATT
Organism: Papaver somniferum; assembly: GCF_003573695.1. Lineage (NCBI taxonomy): Eukaryota > Viridiplantae > Streptophyta > Magnoliopsida > Ranunculales > Papaveraceae > Papaver > Papaver somniferum. Next base: position 517,516 of record NW_020651970.1, on the reverse strand, counting down.
AATATGTTCTAAGGCAATACGTCTAGTAAAAATTGCATTTCTATGTACGTTGATTCAAGAAAATATGAAGGAAGTCAAATTTCACAATAGAAGAAAGATGAAAGACCATGCAGAACTAATCCAAATCCTAACAAATTTCATCTATCTTGAATCAAACAGAAAGACAAAGCCAACACAAGAAGAAAGAGTTCATAAAAATTTTGAATTTTATATACGTTAAATCAAAAAAGTCTACACATTTCGTTATAAGTCGGAAATTGATTTCTGAGACTAAATTGTAAACTAGATAAACTCATCTTTAACAGAAAAAGTTTGAAAAATGTATTGTAATTACAATTAATATGTTCTAAGGCAATACGTCTAGTAAAAATTGCATTTATATGTACGTTGATTCAAGAAAATATGAAGGAAGTCAAATTTCACAATAGAAGAAGGATGAAAGACCATGCAGAACTAATCCAAATCCTAACAAATTTCATCTTTCTTGAATCAAATAGAAAGACAAAGTTAACACAAAAAGAAAGAGTTCATAAAAATGTTGAATTTTATATACGTTAACTCGAAAAAGTCTACACATTTCGTTATAAGTCGGAAATTGATTTCTGAGACTAAATTGTAAACTAGATAAACTCATCTTTAACAGAAAAAGTTTGAAAAATGTATTGTAATTACAATTAGTATGTTCTAATGCAATTCGTCTAGTAAAAATTTCATTTCTATGTACGTTGATTCAAGAAAATATGAAGGAAGTCAAATTTCACAATAGAAGAAGGATGAAAGACCATGCAAAACTAATCCAAATCCTAACAAATTTCATCTATCTTGAATCAAATAGAAAGACAAAGGTAACACAAAAAGAAAGAGTTCATAAAAATGTTGAATTTTATATACGTTAACTCGAAAAAGTCTACACATTTCGTTATAAGTCGGAAATTGATTTCTGAGACTAAATTGTAAACTAGATAAACTCATCTTTAACAGAAAAAGTTTGAAAAATGTATTGTAATTACAATTAATATGTTCTAAGGCAATACGTCTAGTAAAAATTGCATTTCTATGTACGTTGATTCAAGAAAATATGAAGGAAGTCAAATTTCACAATAGAAGAAGGATGAAAGACCATGCAGAACTAATCCAAATCCAAACAAATTTCATCTTTCTTGAATCAAATAGAAAGACAAAGTTAACACAAAAAGAAAGAGTTCATAAAAATGTTGAAATTTATATACGTTAACTCGAAAAAGTCTACACATTTCGTTATAAGTCGGAAATTGATTTCTGAGACTAAATTGTAAACTAGATAAACTCATCTTTAACAGAAAAAGTTTGAAAAATGTATTGTAATTACAATTAATATGTTCTAAGGCAATACGTCTAGTAAAAATTGCTTTTCTATGTACGTTGATTAAAGAAAATATGAAGGAAGTCAAATTTCACAATAGAAGAAGGATGAAAGACCATGCAGAACTAATCCAAATCGTAACAAATTTCATCTATCTTGAATGAATTAGAAAGACAAAGCCAACACAAAAACAAAGAGTTCATAAAAATGTTGAATTTTACATACGTTAACTCAAAAAATTCTACACATTTCGTTATAAGTCGGAAATTGATTTCTGAGAATAAATTGTAAACTAGATAAACTCATCTTTAACAGAAAAAGTTTGAAAAATGTATTGTAATTACAATTAATATTTTCTAAGGCAATACGTCAAGTAAAAATTGCATTTCTATGTATGTTGATTAAAGAAAATATGAAGGAAGTCAAATTTCACAATAGAAGAAGGATGAAAGACCATGCAGAACTAATCCAAATCGTAACAAATTTCATCTATCTTGAATGAATTAGAAAGACAAAGCCAACACAAAAACAAAGAGTTCATAAAAATGTTGAATTTTACATACATTAACTCAAAAAAGTCTACACATTTCGTTATAAGTCGGAAATTGATTTCTGAGACTAAATTATAAACTAGATAAACTCATCTTTAACTGGAAAAGTTTGAAAAATGTATTGTAGTTACAATTAATATGTTCTAAGGCAATACGTCTTGTAAAAATTGCATTTCTATGTACGTTGATTCAAGAAAATATGAAGCAAGTCAAATTTCACAATAGAAGAAGGATGAAATACCATGCAGAACTAATTCAAATCCTAACAAATTTCATCTATCTTGAATTAAATAGAAATACAAAGCCAACACAAAAACAAAGAGTTCATAGAAATGTTGAATTTAATATACGTTAACTCAAAAAAAATCTACACTCTTCGGTATAAGTCGGAAATTGATTTCTGAGACTAAATTGTAAAGTAGATAAACTCAAATTTAACAGAAAAAGTTTGAAAAATGTATTGTAATTACAATTAATATGTTCTAAGGCAATACGTCTAGTAAAAATTGCATTTTATGTACGTTGATTCAAGAAAATATGAAGGAAGTCAAATTTCACAATATAAGAAAGATGAAAGACCATGCAGAAATATCCAAATCCTAACAAATTTCATCTATCTTGAATCAAATAGAAAGACAAAGCCAATATAAAAAGAAAGAGTTCATTAAAATGCTGAATTTTATATACGTTAACTCAAAAAAGTCTACACATTTCGTTATAAGTCGGAAATTGATTTCTGAGACTAAATTGTAAACTAGATAAACTCATCTTTAATAGAAAAAGTAAAATTGTATTGTAATTACAATTAATATTTTCTAAGGCAATACGTCTAGTAAAAATTGCATTTCTATGTATGTTGATTCAAGAAAATATGAAGGAAGTCAAATTTCACAATAGAAGAAAGATAAAAGACCTTGCAGAACTAATCCAAATCCTAATGAATTTCATCTATCTTGAATCAAATAGAAAGACAAAGCCAATATAAAAAGAAAAAGTTCATTAAAATGCTGAATTTTATATACGTTAACTGAAAAAAGTCTACACATTTCGTTATAAGTCGGAAATTGATTTCTGAGACTAAATTGTAAGCTAGATAAACTCATCTTTAACAGAAAAAGTTTGAAAAATGTATTGTAATTACAATTAGTATGTTCTAATGCAATTCGTCTAGTAAAAATTTCATTTCTATGTACGTTGATTCAAGAAAATATGAAGGAAGTCAAATTTCACAATAGAAGAAGGATGAAAGACCATGCAAAACTAATCCAAATCCTAACAAATTTCATCTATCTTGAATCAAATAGAAAGACAAAGGTAACACAAAAAGAAAGAGTTCATAAAAATGTTGAATTTTATATACGTTAACTCGAAAAAGTCTACACATTTCGTTATATGTCGGAAATTGATTTCTGAGACTAAATTGTAAACTAGATAAACTCATCTTTAACAGAAAAAGTTTGAAAAATGTATTGTAATTATAATTAATATGTTCTAAGGCAATACGTCTAGTAAAAATTGCATTTCTATGTACGTTGATTCAAGAAAATATGAAGGAAGTCAAATTTCACAATAGAAGAAGGATGAAAGACCATGCAGAACTAATCCAAATCCTATCAAATTTCATCTTTCTTGAATCAAATAGAAAGACAAAGTTAATACAAAAAGAAAGAGTTCATAAAAATGTTGAAATTTATATACGTTAACTCGAAAAAGTCTACACATTTCGTTATAAGTCGGAAATTGATTTCTGAGACTAAATTGTAAACTAGATAAACTCATCTTTAACAGAAAAAGTTTGAAAAATGTATTGTAATTACAATTAATATGTTCTAAGGCAATACGTCTAGTAAAAATTGCATTTCTATGTACGTTGATTCAAGAAAATATGAAGGAAGTCAAATTTCACAATAGAATAAGGATGAAAGACCATGTAGAACTAATCCAAATCCTAAAAATTTCATCTATCTTGAATCAAATAGAAAGACAAAGCCAACACAAAAACAAAGAGTTCATAAAAATGTTGAATTTTACATACGTTAACTCAAAAAAGTCTACACATTTCGTTATAAGTCGGAAATTTATTTCTGAGATTAAATTGTAAACTAGATAAACTCATCTTTAACTGAAAAAGTTTGAAAAATGTATTGTAATTACAATTAATATGTTCTAAGGCAATACGTCTAGTAAAAATTGCATTTCTATGTACGTTGATTCAAGAAAATATGAAGGAAGTCAAAATTCACAATAGAAGAAGCATGAAAGACCATGCAGAACTAATCCAAATCCTAAAAATTTCATCTATCTTGAATCAAATAGAAAGACAAAGCCAACACAAAAACAAAGAGTTCATAAAAATGTTGAATTTTACATACTTTTTTTTGCTAAGTCAAGAAAATATATTGATAAAAAAGATATTTACAAGATAGTGAAGGAGAAAAGGGATCAGAGAAACCCCTAAAAAACTCCTAAAACCTATTTGAAACGATAATAAATTACATTTGGAAACTCAATAGAACTTAAAAAAACTAGTCGACCATCAAAGTGAAAACCAACCCCATCCTCTAATAAACAACCACGCTTTGCCATTGCATCAGCTGAAAAATTTGCCTCTCTAAAAGAATGTTCAAAACGAATTGAACCATATAAACCTTTAACTTCCATCCATCTTTGCCTAGCAAACCAAGGAACGTTATCTTCTTCCAAAGCCTTCAACACACTTGTAGAATCTGATCTAATAACAATGCAAGCATATCCCCACTGAACTGCCCACTCCATACCCACAATAATACCATACAATTCAGCCAAATAATTAGAAGTAACTCCCAAACCAATACACATTGCACCTACCACTTCACAATTAGCATTCCTTGCAACAACTCCAGCTCCCGCCACCCCTGGATTACCTCTTGAGGCGCCATCCATGCACAAAAGCAATTCATTATCATTAGGAGGAAACCAAAAACACTCCTTGGGATCAGTAAACTTCACCTTTCTATGCCGAACCCTAAAAAACTCCAGAATTCTCAAGTCATCCATAGAATTATGCATATAACTCTTCATACGAACTGAATAATCTTGCATCAAACTAAAACACACGTTTTTGAAATAAAGACCAACAAGGGTTCTTCTTTTCATACACTTTTTTGTTCCTAGTGAACCATAATTCTGAACGCACAACCAAATTCACTACCAACCACAAATCCTTAACAATACCACTATGATTTTTTGCCTTTTGGTAAGAAGTAATAATATCATAATTAGGTTTAATTTTGAAAATACCTTCAATCCACTCCCAAGCTTGACGCGCAAAATTACAGCTCCAAAAAATATGTTGGAGAGACTCCTCCTCAATCTGACACAAACTACATTTAGATGCAAGTTGAATTTTAAATCTGCTACGTACCTTATCAAGAGTAGCACACGCACCACGAATAAACTTCCAGTTCTGAGCCGCCAATGAAGGATGCACCACCCTCTTCCATAACAACCCCGCCTCCCTCAAAATAGGATATTTCTTCTTAATCAATTCCCTAGCTGACTTGACAGAAAATTTACCTTGTAAATCAGGCATCCAAAAACGCCTATCCACTCCCATATGAATTTTTGGTAAATCCTGTTGCACCACACCAGCACTTAAAAGGAGTTGCAAATGAACTCCATGAATCTGCCAATCACCTTGCACAATAATATCACAAACACGAGCTGATCTGTCTAAATCCATGCGATTTAAAACACTAGCTAAGGTTGTATTTCCATACCATATATCAAAGAATAAAGAAGTATCCCTACCGTCACCAACAAAACACTTCGTGTTGTCCACCATCTCCTTATGAACCCAACGAAGACCAGGAAGAATAGAAGATTTCACCCCTGCCATCTTAGTACGACCATCCCTACAAGTGAATTTGACTTCCAAAAACCTCGCCCACCTCTTACGAGAAGATTTTATAGCCCACCACAATTTCATCAGCAAAGCTTTATTCATAGTCCTTAGGCTAGTGATCCCAAGACCACCTTCCTTTAAAGGACTACAAATCTTATCAAAACCAACTACAAAAGCTCTAGTAAGATTAGAATCACCCGACCACAGAAAATTACGAATCACACGCTCACATTGAAGTGTGAATTTTACCGGCCATTTGTACACAGCCATGTTATGAATAAAATAACTCGAAAGAACATTCTTAACAAGCACAACCCTATCTTGAAAAGATAACATCTTACCTTTCAGAACCGAAAGTTGATCCCTCAACTTATCAACAACGTTGCTGATGTGACTATACTTAACCATCCCCGGCATCACCTTAACTCCCAAATATCTATCAGGAAAGTTAGAAATTGCCATACCTAAGAAAGTTGCAATGGTCTGGCGCCTACTCAAAGTCCCACCACCGAAGTAGATCTTGCTCTTCTCCCTACAAACCCTCTGACCAGAAGCTTGTTGGTAATTCTACAAAAGTTTCACCAGATTCTTCACACTCTTCATATTTCCCTTGCAAAAAATCATAATATCATCAGCAAAAAATAAATGAGTAGGAGCAATACCCTTACGTTTTACCATATAAGACATATCCTTATTCTGAAAGAGTTTAGTGATGTTGCGGCTAAGCACATCCTCAATCAAAACAAAAATAAGAGGAGATAGAGGATCCCCCTGCCGTAAACCCCTATTAATCTTGAAATAACCCTCCGGACTACCATTAAGAAGAATAGAAATACGCGCCGAATCCAGAATTTTCCAAATCCAAGAGCACCAATCTTCACAAAACCCATACCTTCTAAAAACCTCAAGAACAAAAGACCAGCTCACCGTATCAAAAGCCTGAGAGATATCAAGCTTCAAACCCAAATTACCGTCCTTCCTTTTGATGTGCAATTCATTCACCATCTCAGAAGCTAAACTAATATTCTCATGGATATTCCTTCCCTTCATGAAAGCCACTTGCTCTCCAGACACCAACTTTCCCAACACCCTACCAAGCCTAGTATCCAAGATTTTAGTAAAAATCTTAAAAAATAAATTACCTAAACCAATCGGCCTAAAGTTCTTCAAACTAGCAGCTCCCTTAACCTTTGAAATCAAAAGAATAAGACTAGAATTAACCCCATTAGGAACGGTTTTAGAAGACCAGCAATAAGTAACCGCTAAAATCAGATCCCTTTGAATAATCTCCCAACAATGTCTATAAAAACACCCCGAGAAACCATCTGGACCTGGCGCACTATCAGCTCCCAAATCAAAAACCCCCTGTTTAACCTCATCACAAGTAGGAATAGCATCCAACATATGCGACTCCTCCACAGTAATAGAATCATGATCATAATCAAAAAGAGTTTCACTTACCTGACCATCCTCACCATTGAATTTAGCCTGATAATAAGAAACCACATGAGCACTAAGATGAACCGGATCAGTAATAGTACTCCCATCTTCAGCAACAAGCTCCGAGATTGTATTAGCACTTCTACGAATTTTAATAGAGTTGTGAAAGAAAGAAGTGTTACTAGAACCCTCCAACAACCACTGATTTCTAGATTTTTGCTTTAACATTGTATGCTGCTGCCTTTGAATATCTTGAACCTCAACAAGAGCATCCTTCATACTATTAAGTTTTGAAACATCAAACGGATCTTCATCAGAATTTCTACCTCAAACTTAAGCGTTGCTTGCTTTAGTCTAGCATTGACATTACCAAAAACCGTTTGATTCCATAACTTAATTGCCTCCTTCAACCGCTTCAATTTGAAAGGAAAGATAAAACCATGATTACCATACACCGGCGCCATCCAAGATAACTCCACCATCTTCAAAAAATCCGGATGAGAAAACCACATTTTCTGTATACGAAAAGGAGCACGTCTAGGCCTAGGATCACAAAAAGGAAAACCAATAAGAGTCGAATGGTCAAAAACTTCCCTAGGAAGAGCTTTACACCGCCAATTCGCAAACTTAGACAGCCAAGGTTCATTAATAATAGCACGATCCAACTTACTAATAATTCTACCAACACCAGTCTGACCATTGGTCCAAGTAAACTTAGATCCCAACGAATCTGCTTCAAACAAGTTATTATCCTCCATCCAATCAGAAAACTCATTAATACAAGAGAGACGAGTTGTGCTACCCCCTTTCTTTTCATCTTGACGAAGAACACAATTGAAATCACCCATAACCAACCAAGGAGTAGTTACGTCAACCGCTCCAAGTTGACTCCAAAGCCTCCTACGAAAAACTTGAACATAACTAGCATGAACAGAAGAGATAAGAACCCCCTCAGTTTTAACCGTAATGGCTTGTCTAGGCATATTAATCACCACCGGATCCTCAATACAATCATCCCAAAGAATCCACAAATTACCCAAAGAACTAGAAGTAGAATTATGAATTACCTTTTTATTATAACCAGCCAAATTTAACCTTATCATTACATTGTCAGTGCAACGAATCTTAGGCTCAGCAATACAAAGTACTACCGGCTTGTATTCATGCACCAATTTACGTAACTTACTACCCGCTTCCACCTTCGCCACCCCATTAATATTCCAATATAGAACTCTCATCAGGAAACACTCTTCTTTTTATTATGAATAGCTTGTGGAATCTTGCTAGGAATCCTACTTTGTAAAACAGGAGAGACACCCTTCCTAACTCGGTTTCCCAAAGCATTCACTTCAGAATCCGAATCTGATTTGGAATCATTAAAACGTTGTTGAGAAGAACTAGAACTTGTAACCAAAACCCGGCTTGGTTTTCTACTTTTCTTTGGCATATCCACTGGTATTTCCGCCCACTTAACACCCTTAACACCTGATGAAGCTTTCTCAGGCGTCAACTCTTCATCCGAACTACCTCCAGAAGTGTTTTCTGCCGCATCCGAACCCCCTCCAGAAAAGTGTTCAACATCATCATTATCCACACCCAACTCATCATTCAAAACATTGAACTTATTAGGAGAAACCACAATAGAAGTTTCAACAACAGCTCTTTAGCTTGAGGTATCCTCAATATTATCAACCACCATGTCTTGCCAAGACTTATTACCAGCCTCAACCGGCGTAAAAGAAGAACTCGCCTCATTCCTGTCACTAGAGTGATTAGTTCTTGCCAATTCACCACTCTTAGTTGACTTAGATGAGGTTGCAATTTCAACCATTGACAACCCAATAACCGAACTCTTTTGCAATGCTAACGCCTTCTTAGCCTTCTCAAAAGCTTCAGACACTGCATGAAGATTGGCTTCAGTATTCGCTTAATCATTCTCTAGCTGAAGAGTTTGCTCCAAACCACCAGCACTCTCCACTAAACCAGCTTCAACCACCCCATTCACCACAGCTCCCCCGTGCCCTACAGCAAGAGCATCATCCACATTACCATCAGCACCGTTAACAACATCATGAACCACAATAGCACCATCGTTCACACCACCTACAGCAACAACGTTTGTACCACCAGCAACAGCCACGGTTGCGTCAGCTCCATCACCCTTACAATTTCTCCTATTACGCACATTCTGCCACTACCCTTTCGCATCAGCCTTAGACGTTTTCTCATCAATCTTTGATTGTCTTCCACATTCAACATCATTGTGACCAATTATGCAGCACTTCATACAGAATTTAGGAGATTTTGGGATATCCAAGTATTGCCAAAACGTCCTCCCCCCAGCTGTTATCTTAATTCTACTTGGAATGTGTTTTGCAAAATCCACATCTACCAAAACTGAAGCAAAGTTTCCATACTCCAGATTTAGGGTTCTTTGATCAACCACAATAGGAGTCCCTAAAACTTTTCCCATAGATAACAAGTTCTTCTCAGTCCATAGTTCTGCATGTAAACCAGGAAAGTGAACCTATATGTTTGCATGGGAAGTTTTTTGACGATCAGGATCAAAACCTGGGTACCAATCCATTAACTTGAGTTCATGCTGTTGAACAAACCACTTTGTACGTCTGATTCTCTCCTTAGTTTCCTCATCTTGTAGCATAATAACAAAGAAACCTTTTCCCATAGTCATAAACCTAACAGAATTAGGATTAATCTGCCATTGAGATATTAAAAGAGTTTTTACCTCAAAGAACTTCAGCCCCGTGAAGTTTAGTCTTGCAATGAAACTGTGTTGAAAGGGTTTACAACCCTCTTCATAGTAATCCGCGGGTATAACAAGGGATGGTTCTCCATAAATCAGAGTAGGATTAGGTAAACTAGTAATATCAACTCCTATTGGTTTTAGGGTTTGATTTGCCCTTACCTTGTCCGCAAAGGATTGGTGTTGCTGAATCCGTGATGAACTAGGATTATTTTCTACCATATTGAATCCGTGATGAACTATGAAACCTACGTGAAAAAAATCTAAACCCTAGTGTTTTCGCCAGAGTTTCTCTTTCCTCTCATGTTTCTCCTATCCTAGACGTATTGAATTTTACATACGTTAACTCAAAAAAGTCTACACATTTCGTTATAAGTCGGAAATTGATTTCTGAGACTAAATTGTAAACTAGATAAACTCATCTTTAACAGAAAAAGTTTAAAAAATGTATTGTAATCACAATTAATATGTTCTAAGGCAGTACGTCTAGTAAAAATTGCATTTCTATGTACGTTGATTCAAGAAAATATGAAGGAAGTCAAATTTCACAATAGAAGAAAGATGAAAGACCATGCAGAACTAATCCAAATCCTAACTAATTTAATCTAACTTGAATCAAATAGAAAGACAAAGAAAATATAAAAAGAAAGAGTTCATTAAAATGCTGAATTTTATATACGTTAACTCAAAAAAGTCTACATATTTCGTTATAAGTCAGAAATTGTTTTCTGAGACTAAATTGTAAACTAGATAAACTCATTTTTAACATAAAAAGTTTGAAAAATGAATTGTAATTACAATTAATATGTTCTAAGGCAATACGTCTAGTAAAAATTGCATTTCTATGTACGTTGATTCAAGAAAATATGAAGGAAGTCAAATTTCACAATAGGAGAAAGATGAAAGACCATGCACAACCAATCCAAATCCTAACAAATTTCATCTATCTTGAATCAAATAGAAAGACAAAGCCAATATAAAAAGAAAAAGTTCATTAAAATGCTGAATTTTATATACGTTAACTCAAAAAAGTCTACACATTTCGTTATAAGTCGGAAATTGATTTCTGAGACTAAATTGTAAGCTAGATAAACTCATCTTTAACAGAAAAAGTTTGAAAAATGTATTGTAATTACAATTAATATGTTCTAAGGCAATACGTCTATTAAAAATTGCATTTCTATGTACGTTGATTCAAGAAAATATGAAGGAAGTCAAAATTCACAATAGGAGAAAGATGGAAGACCATGCAGAACTAATCCAAATCCTAACAAATTTCATCTATCTTGAATCAAATAGAAAGACAAAGCCAATATAAAAAGAAAGAGTTCATTAAAATGCTGAATTTTATATACGTTAACTTGAAAAAGTCTACACATTTCGTTATAAGTCGGAAATTGATTTCTGAGACTAAATTGTAAACTAGATAAACTTATCTTTAACAGAAAAAGTTTGAAAAATGTATTGTAGTTACAATTAATATGTTCTAAGGCAATACGTCTAGTAAAAATTGCATTTCTATGTACGTTGATTCAAGAAAACATAAAGGAAGTCAAATTTCACAATAGAATAAAGAGGAAAGACCATGCAGAACTAATCCAAATCCTAACAAATTTCATCTATCTTGAATCAAATAGAAAGACAAAGCTAACACAAAAACAAAGAGTTCATAAAAATGTTGAATTTTATATACGTTAAATCAAAAAAGTCTACACATTTCGTTATAAGTCGGAAATTGATTTCTGAGACTAAATTGTAAACTAGATAAACTCATCTTTAACAGAAAAAGTTTAAAAAATGTATTGTAATCACAATTAATATGTTCTAAGGCAGTACGTCTAGTAAAAATTGCATTTCTATGTACGTTGATTCAAGAAAATATGAAGAACTAATCCAAATCCTAACAAATTTCATCTATCTTGAATCAAATAGAAAGACAAAGCCAATATAAAAAGAAAAAGTTCATTAAAATGCTGAATTTTATATACGTTAACTCAAAAAAGTCTACACATTTCGTTATAAGTCGGAAATTGATTTCTGAGACTAAATTGTAAGCTAGATAAACTCATCTTTAACAGAAAAAGTTTGAAAAATGTATTGTAATTACAATTAATATGTTCTAAGGCAATACGTCTAGTAACAATTGCATTTCTATGTACGTTGATTCAAGAAAATATGAAGGAAGTCAAAATTCACAATAGAAGAAGGATGAAAGACCATGCACAACTAATCCAAATCCTAACAAATTTCATCTATCTTGAATCAAATAGAAAGACAAAGCCACCACAAAAAGAAAGAGTTCATAAATATGTTGAATTTTACATACGTTAACTCAAAAAAGTCTACACATATCGTTATAAGTCAGAAATTGATTTCTGAGACTAAATTGTAAACTAGATAAACTTATCTTTAACAGAAAAAGTTTGAAAAATGTATTGTAATCACAATTAATATGTTCTAAGGCAATACGTCTAGTAAAAATTGAATTTCGATGTACGTTGATTCAAGAAAATATGAAGGAAGTCAAATTTCACAATAGAAGAAGGATGAAAGACCATGCAGAACTAATCCAAATCCTAAAAATTTCATCTATCTTGAATCAAATAGAAAGACAAAGCTAACACAAAAACAAAGAGTTCATAAAAATGTTGAATTTTACATACGTTAACTCAAAAAAGTCTACACATTTCGTTATAAGTCGGAAATTGATTTCTGAGACTAAATTGTAAGCTAGATAAACTCATCTTTAACAGAAAAAGTTTGAAAAATGTATTGTAATTACAATTAATATGTTCTAAGGCAATACGTCTAGTAAAAATTGCATTTCTATGTACGTTGATTCAAGAAAATATGAAGGAAGTCAAATTTCACAATAGAAGAAAGATGAAAGACCATGCAAAACTAATCCAAATCCTAACAAATTTCATCTATCTTGAATCAAATATAAAGACAAAGCCAACACAAGAAGAAAGAGTTCATAAAATGTTGAATTTTATATACGTTAACTCAAAAAAGTCTACACATTTCGTTATAAGTCGGAAATTGATTTCTGAGACTAAATTGTAAACTAGATAAACTCATCTTTAACAGAAAAAGTTTGAAAAATATATTGTAATTACAATTAATATGTTCTAAGGCAATACGTCTAGTAAAAATTGCATTTCTATGTACGTTGATTCAAGAAAATATGAAGGAAGTCAAATTTCACAATAGAAAAGGATGAAAGACCATGCAAAACTAATCCAAATCCTAACAAATTTCATCTATCTTGAATCAAATAGAAAGACAAAGCCAACACAAAAAGAAAGAGTTCATAAAAATGTTTAATTTAATATACGTTAACTCAAAAAAGTCTACACATTTCGTTATAAGTCGGAAATTGATTTCTGAGACTAAATTGTAAACTAGATAAACTCATCTTTAACAGAAAAAGTTTGAAAAATGTATTGTAATTACAATTAATATGTTCTAAGGCAATACGTCTAGTAAAAAATGCATTTCTATGTACTTTGATTCAAGAAAATATGAAGGAAGTCAAAATTCACAATAGAAGAAGGATGAAAGACCATGCACAACTAATCCAAATCCTAACAAATTTCATCTATCTTGAATCAAATAGAAAGACAAAGCCACCACAAAAAGAAAGAGTTCATAAATATGTTGAATTTTATATACGTTAACTCAAAAAAGTCTACACATTTCGTTATAAGTCGGAAATTGATTTCTGAGACTAAATTGTAACCTAGATAAACTCATATTTAACAGAAAAAGTTTGAAAAATGTATTGTAATTACAATTAGTTTGTTCTAAGGCAATACGTCTAGTAAAAATTGCATTTCTATGTACGTCGATTCAAGAAAATATGAAGGAAGTCAAAATTCACAATAGAAGAAGGATGAAAGACCATGCACAACTAATCCAAATCCTAACAAATTTCATCTATCTTGAATCAAATAGAAAGACAAAGCCACCACAAAAAGAAAGAGTTCATAAATATGTTGAATTTTACATACGTTAACTCAAAAAAGTCTACACATATCGTTATAAGTCGGAAATTGATTTCTGAGACTAAATTGTAAACTAGATAAACTTATCTTTAACAGAAAAAGTTTGTAAAATGTATTGTAATCACAATTAATATGTTCTAAGGCAATACGTCTAGTAAAAATTGCATTTCGATGTACGTTGATTCAAGAAAATATGAAGGAAGTCAAATTTCACAATAGAAGAAGGATGAAAGACCATGCAGAACTAATCCAAATCCTAAAAATTTCATCTATCTTGAATCAAATAGAAAGACAAAGCTAACACAAAAACAAAGAGTTCATAAAAATGTTGAATTTTACATACATTAACTCAAAAAAGTCTACACATTTCGTTATAAGTCGGAAATTGATTTCTGAGACTAAATTGTAAACTAGATAAACTCATCTTTAACAGAAAAAGTTTAAAAAATGTATTGTAATCACAATTAATATGTTCTAAGGCAGTACGTCTAGTAAAAATTGCATTTCTATGTACGTTGATTCAAGAAAATATGAAGGAAGTCAAATTTCACAATAGAAGAAAGATGAAAGACCATGCATAACTAATCCAAATCCTAACAAATTTCATCTATCTTGAATCAAATAGAAAGACAAAGCCAACACAAAAAGAAAGAGTTCATAAAAATGTTGAAATCTATATACGTTAACTCAAAAAAGTCTACACATTTCGTTATAAGTCGGAAATTGATAACTGTGACTAAATTGTAAACTAGATAAAATCATCTTTAACAGAAAAAGTTTGAAAAATGTATTGTAATTACAATTAATATGTTATAAGACAATACGTCTAGGAAAAATTGCATTTCTATGTACGTTGATTCAAGAAAATATGAAGGAAGTCAAATTTCACAATAGAGGAAGGATGAAAGACCATGCATAACTAATCCAAATCCTAACAAATTTCATCTATCTTGAATCAAATAGAAAGACAAAGCCAATACAAAGAGAAAGAGTTCATAAAAATGTTGAATTTATATACGTTAACTCGAAAAAGTCTACACATTTCGTTATAAGTCGGAAATTGATATCTGAGACTAAATTGTAAACTACATAAACTCATCTTTAACAGAAAAAGTTTGAAAAATGTATTATAATTACAATTAATATGTTCTAAGGCAATACGTCTAGTAAAAATTGCATTTCGATTTACGTTGATTCAAGAAAATATGAAGGAAGTCAAATTTCACAATAGAAGAAGGATGAAAGACCATGCAGAACTAATCCAAATCCTAACAAATTTCATCTATCTTGAATCAAATAGAAAGACAAAGCAAAAACAAGAAGAAAGAGTTCATAAAAATGTTGAACTTTATATACGTTAACTCAAAAAAGTCTACACATTTTGTTATAAGTCGGAAATTGATTTCTGAGACTAAATTGTAAACTAGATAAACTTATCTTTAACAGAAAAAGTTTGAAAAATGTATTGTAGTTACAATTAATATGTTCTAAGGCAATACGTCTAGTAAAAATTGCATTTCTATGTACGTTGATTCAAGAAAACATAAAGGAAGTCAAATTTCACAATAGAATAAAGATGAAAGACCATGCAGAACTAATCCAAATCCTAACAAATTTCATCTATCTTGAATCAAATAGAAAGACAAAGCTAACACAAAAACAAAGAGTTCATAAAAATGTTGAATTTTATATACGTTAAATCAAAAAAGTCTACACATTTCGTTATAAGTCGGAAATTTATTTCTGAGACTAAATTGTAAGCTAGATAAACTCAAATTTAACAGAAAAAGTTTGAAAAATGTATTGTAATTACAATTAATATGTTCTAAGGAAATACGTCTAGTAAAAATTGCATTTCTATGTACGTTGATTCAAGAAAATATGAAGGAAGTCAAATTTCACCATAGAAGAAAGATGAAAGACCATGCAGAACTAATCCAAATCCTAACAAATTTCATCTATCTTGAATCAAATAGAAAGACAAAGCCAATATAAAAAGAAAGAGTTCATAAAAATGTTGAATTTTATATACATTAACTCAAAAAAGTCTACACATTTCGTTATAAGTCGGAAATTGATTTCTGAGACTAAATTGTAAACTAGATAAACTCCTCTTTAACAGAAAAAGTTTGAAAAATGTATTGTAATCACAATTAATATGTTCTAAGGCAGTACGTCTAGTAACAATTGCATTTCTATGTACGTTGATTCAAGAAAATATGAAGGAAGTCAAAATTCACAATAGAAGAAGGATGAAAGACCATGCACAACTAATCCAAATCCTAACAAATTTCATCTATCTTGAATCAAATAGAAAGACAAAGCCACCACAAAAAGAAAGAGTTCATAAATATGTTGAATTTTACATACGTTAACTCAAAAAAGTCTACACATATCGTTATAAGTCGGAAATTGATTTCTGAGACTAAATTGTAAACTAGATAAACTTATCTTTAACAGAAAAAGTTTGAAAAATGTATTGTAATCACAAATAATATGATCCAAGGCAATACGTCTAGTAAAAATTGCATTTCGATGTACGTTGATTCAAGAAAATATGAAGGAAGTCAAATTTCACAATAGAAGAAGGATGAAAGACCATGCAGAACTAATCCAAATCCTAAAAATTTCATCTATCTTGAATCAAATAGAAAGACAAAGCTAACACAAAAACAAAGAGTTCATAAAAATGTTGAATTTTACATACATTAACTCAAAAAAGTCTACACATTTCGTTATAAGTCGGAAATTGATTTCTGAGACTAAATTGTAAACTAGATAAACTCATCTTTAACAGAAAAAGTTTAAAAAATGTATTGTAATCACAATTAATATGTTCTAAGGCAGTACGTCTAGTAAAAATTGCATTTCTATGTACGTTGATTCAAGAAAATATGAAGGAAGTCAAATTTCACAATAGAAGAAAGATGAAAGACCATGCAAAACTAATCCAAATCCTAACAAATTTCATCTATCTTGAATCAAATAGAAAGACAAAGCCAATATAAAAAGAAAGAGTTCATTAAAATGCTGATTTTTATATACGTTAACTCAAAAAAGTCTACACATTTCGTTATAAGTCGGAAATTGATTTCTGAGACTAAATTGTAAACTAGATAAACTCATCTTTAACGGAAAAAGTTTCAAAAATTTATTGTAATTACAATTAATATGTTCTAAGGCAATACGTCTAGTAAAAATTGCATTTCCATGTACGTTGATTCAAGAAAATATGAAGGAAGTCAAATTTCACAATAGAAGAAAGATGAAAGACAATGCAGAACTAATCCAAATCCTAACAAATTTCATCTATCTTGAATCAAATAGAAAGACAAAGCCAATATAAAAAGAAAGAGTTCATTAAAATGCTGAATTTTATATACGTTAACTCAAAAAAGTCTATTCATTTCGTTATAAGTCGGAAATTGATTTCTGAGACTAAATTGTAAACTAGATAAACTCATCTTTAACAGAAAAAGTTTGAAAAATGTATTGTAATTACAATTAATATGTTCTAAGGCAATACGTCTAGTAAAAATTGCATTTCTATGTACGTTGATTCAAGAAAATATGAAGGAAGTCAAATTTCACAATAGAAGAAAGATGAAAGACCATGCAGAACTAATCCAAATCCTAACAAATTTCATCTATCTTGAATCAAATAGAAAAACAAAGCCAATATAAAAAGAAAGAGTTCATTAAAATGCTGAATTTTATATACGTTAACTCAAAAAAGTCTACACATTTCGTTATAAGTCGGAAATTGATTTCTGAGACTAAAGTGTAAACTAGATAAACTCATCTTTAACAGAAAAAATTTGAAAAATGTATTGTAATTCCAATTGACGTGTTCTAAGGCAATATGTCTAGTAAAAATTGCATTTCTATGTACGTTGATTCTAGAAAATATGAAGGAAGTCAAATTTCACAATAGAAGAAGGATGAAAGACCATGCAGAACTAATCCAAATCCTAACAAATTTCATCTATCTTGAATCAAATAGAAAGACAAAGTTAACACAAAAAGAAAGAGTTCATAAAAATGTTGAATTTTATATACGTTAACTCGAAAACTTTTACACACTTCGTTATTAGTCGGAAATTGATTTCTGAGACTAAATTGTAAACTAGATAAACTCATCTTTAATAGAAAAAGTTTGAAAAATGTATTGTAATTACAATTAATATGTTCTAAGGCAATACGTCTAGTAAAAATTGCATTTCTATGTACGTTGATTCAAGAAAATATAAAGGAAGTCAAATTTCATAATAGAAGAAAGATGAAAGACCATGCAGAACTAATCCAAATCCTAACAAATTTCATCTATCTTGAATCAAATAGAAAGACAAAGCCAATATAAAAAGTAAGAGTTCATTAAAATGCTGAATTTTATATACGTTAACTCGAAAAAGTCTACACACTTCGTTATAAGTCGGAAATTGATTTCTGAGACTAAATTGTAAACTATATAAACTCATCTTTAACAGAAAAAGTTCGAAAAATGTATTGTAATTACAATTAATGTGTTCTAAGGCAATACGTCTAGTAAAAATTGCATTTCTATGTACATTGATTCAAGAAAATATGAAGGAAGTCAAATTTCACAATAGAAGAAAGATGAAAGACCATGCAGAACTAATCCAAATCCTAACAAATTTCATCTATCTTGAATCAAATATAAAGACAAAGCCAACACAAGAAGAAAGAGTTCATAAAAATGTTGAATTTTATATACGTTAACTCAAAAAAGTCTACACATTTCATTATAAGTCGGAAATTGATTTCTGAGACTAAATTGTAAACTAGATAAACTCATCTTTAACAGAAAAAGTTTGAAAAATGTATTGTAATTACAATTAATATGTTCTAAGGTAATACGTTTAGTAAAAATTGCATTTCCATGTACGTTGATTCAAGAAAATATGAAGGAAGTCAAATTTCACAATAGAAGAAAGATGAAAGCCCATGCAGAACTAATCCAAATCCTAACAAATTTCATCTATCTTGAATCAAATAGAAAGACAAAGCCAATATAAAAAGAAAGAGTTCATTAAAATGCTGAATTTTATATACGTTAACTCAAAAAAGTCTACACATTTCGTTATAAGTCGGAAATTGATTTCTGAGACTAAATTGTAAACTAGATAAACTCATCTTTAACAGAAAAAGTTCGAAAAATGTATTGTAATTACAATTAATGTATTCTAAGGCAATACGTCTAGTAAAAATTGCATTTCTATGTACGTTGATTCAAGAAAATATGAAGGAAGTCAAATTTAACAATAGAAGAAGGATGAAAGACCATGCAGAACTAATCCAAATCCTAACAAATTTCATCTATCTTGAATCAAATAGAAAGACAAAGCCAATATAAAAAGAAAGAGTTCATTAAAATGCTGAATTTTATATACGTTAACTCAAAAAAGTCTACACATTTCGTTATAAGTCGGAAATTGATTTCTGAGACTAAATTGTAAACTAGATAAACTAATCTTTAACATAAAAAGTTCGAAAAATGTATTGTAAATACAATTAATGTGTTCTATGGCAATACGTCTAGTGAAAATTGCATTTCTATGTACGTTGATTCAAGAAAATATGAAGGAAGTCAAATTTCACAATAGAAGAAAGATGAAAGACCATGCAGAACTAATCCAAATCCTAACAAATTTCATCTATCTTGAATCAAATAGAAAGACAAAGCCAATATAAAAAGAAAAAGTTCATTAAAATGCTGAATTTTATATACGTTAACTCAAAAAAGTCTACACATTTCGTTATAAGTCGGAAATTGATTTCTGAGACTAAATTGTAAGCTAGATAAACTCATCTTTAACAGAAAAAGTTTGAAAAATGTATTGTAATTACAATTAATATGTTCTAAGGAAATACGTCTAGTAACAATTGCATTTCTATGTACGTTGATTCAAGAAAATATGAAGGAAGTCAAAATTCACAATAGAAGAAGGATGAAAGACCATGCAGAACTAATCCAAATCCTAACAAATTTCATCTATCTTGAATCAAATAGAAAGACAAAGCCAACACAAAAAGAAAGAGTTCATAAAAATGTTGAATTTAATATACGTTAACTCAAAAAAGTCTACACACTTCGTTATCAGTGGGAAATTGATTTCTGAGACTAAATTGTAAACTAGTTAAACTCATCTTTAACAGAAAAAGTTTGAAAAATGTATTGTAATTACAATTAATATGTTCTAAGGCAATACGTCTAGTAAAAATTGCATTTCTATGTACGTTGATTCAAGAAAATATGAAGGAAGTCAAAATTCACAATAGAAGAAGGATGAAAGACCATGCAGAACTAATCCAAATCCTAACAAATTTCATCTATCTTGAATCAAATAGAAAGACAAAGCCAATATAAAAAGAAAAAGTTCATTAAAATGCTGAATTTTATATACGTTAACTCAAAAAAGTCTACACATTTCGTTATAAGTCGGAAATTGATTTCTGAGACTAAATTGTAAGCTAGATAAACTCATCTTTAACAGAAAAAGTTTGAAAAATGTATTGTAATTACAATTAATATGTTCTAAGGCAATACGTCTAGTAACAATTGCATTTCTATGTACGTTGATTCAAGAAAATATGAAGGAAGTCAAAATTCACAATAGAAGAAGGATGAAAGACCATGCACAACTAATCCAAATCCTAACAAATTTCATCTATCTTGAATCAAATAGAAAGACAAAGCCACCACAAAAAGAAAGAGTTCATAAATATGTTGAATTTTACATACGTTAACTCAAAAAAGTCTACACATATCGTTATAAGTCGGAAATTGATTTCTGAGACTAAATTGTAAACTAGATAAACTTATCTTTAACAGAAAAAGTTTGAAAAATGTATTGTAATCACAATTAATATGTTCTAAGGCAATACGTCTAGTAAAAATTGAATTTCGATGTACGTTGATTCAAGAAAATATGAAGGAAGTCAAATTTCACAATAGAAGAAGGATGAAAGACCATGCAGAACTAATCCAAATCCTAAAAATTTCATCTATCTTGAATCAAATAGAAAGACAAAGCTAACACAAAAACAAAGAGTTCATAAAAATGTTGAATTTTACATACGTTAACTCAAAAAAGTCTACACATTTCGTTATAAGTCGGAAATTGATTTCTGAGACTAAATTGTAAACTAGATAAACTCATCTTTAATAGAAAAAGTTTGAAAAATGTATTGTAATTACAATTAATATGTTCTAAGGCAATACGTCTAGTAAAAATTGCATTTCTATGTACGTTGATTCAAGAAAATATAAAGGAAGTCAAATTTCAGAATAGAAGAAAGATGAAAGACCATGCAGAACTAATCCAAATCCTAACTAATTTAATCTAACTTGAATCAAATAGAAAGACAAAGAAAATATAAAAAGAAAGAGTTCATTAAAATGCTGAATTTTATATACGTTAACTCAAAAAAGTCTACATATTTCGTTATAAGTCAGAAATTGTTTTCTGAGACTAAATTGTAAACTAGATAAACTCATTTTTAACATAAAAAGTTTGAAAAATGAATTGTAATTACAATTAATATGTTCTAAGGCAATACGTCTAGTAAAAATTGCATTTCTATGTACGTTGATTCAAGAAAATATGAAGGAAGTCAAATTTCACAATAGGAGAAAGATGAAAGACCATGCACAACCAATCCAAATCCTAACAAATTTCATCTATCTTGAATCAAATAGAAAGACAAAGCCAATATAAAAAGAAAAAGTTCATTAAAATGCTGAATTTTATATACGTTAACTCAAAAAAGTCTACACATTTCGTTATAAGTCGGAAATTGATTTCTGAGACTAAATTGTAAGCTAGATAAACTCATCTTTAACAGAAAAAGTTTGAAAAATGTATTGTAATTACAATTAATATGTTCTAAGGCAATACGTCTATTAAAAATTGCATTTCTATGTACGTTGATTCAAGAAAATATGAAGGAAGTCAAAATTCACAATAGGAGAAAGATGGAAGACCATGCAGAACTAATCCAAATCCTAACAAATTTCATCTATCTTGAATCAAATAGAAAGACAAAGCCAATATAAAAAGAAAGAGTTCATTAAAATGCTGAATTTTATATACGTTAACTTGAAAAAGTCTACACATTTCGTTATAAGTCGGAAATTGATTTCTGAGACTAAATTGTAAACTAGATAAACTTATCTTTAACAGAAAAAGTTTGAAAAATGTATTGTAGTTACAATTAATATGTTCTAAGGCAATACGTCTAGTAAAAATTGCATTTCTATGTACGTTGATTCAAGAAAACATAAAGGAAGTCAAATTTCACAATAGAATAAAGAGGAAAGACCATGCAGAACTAATCCAAATCCTAACAAATTTCATCTATCTTGAATCAAATAGAAAGACAAAGCTAACACAAAAACAAAGAGTTCATAAAAATGTTGAATTTTATATACGTTAAATCAAAAAAGTCTACACATTTCGTTATAAGTCGGAAATTGATTTCTGAGACTAAATTGTAAACTAGATAAACTCATCTTTAACAGAAAAAGTTTAAAAAATGTATTGTAATCACAATTAATATGTTCTAAGGCAGTACGTCTAGTAAAAATTGCATTTCTATGTACGTTGATTCAAGAAAATATGAAGAACTAATCCAAATCCTAACAAATTTCATCTATCTTGAATCAAATAGAAAGACAAAGCCAATATAAAAAGAAAAAGTTCATTAAAATGCTGAATTTTATATACGTTAACTCAAAAAAGTCTACACATTTCGTTATAAGTCGGAAATTGATTTCTGAGACTAAATTGTAAGCTAGATAAACTCATCTTTAACAGAAAAAGTTTGAAAAATGTATTGTAATTACAATTAATATGTTCTAAGGCAATACGTCTAGTAACAATTGCATTTCTATGTACGTTGATTCAAGAAAATATGAAGGAAGTCAAAATTCACAATAGAAGAAGGATGAAAGACCATGCACAACTAATCCAAATCCTAACAAATTTCATCTATCTTGAATCAAATAGAAAGACAAAGCCACCACAAAAAGAAAGAGTTCATAAATATGTTGAATTTTACATACGTTAACTCAAAAAAGTCTACACATATCGTTATAAGTCGGAAATTGATTTCTGAGACTAAATTGTAAACTAGATAAACTTATCTTTAACAGAAAAAGTTTGAAAAATGTATTGTAATCACAATTAATATGTTCTAAGGCAATACGTCTAGTAAAAATTGAATTTCGATGTACGTTGATTCAAGAAAATATGAAGGAAGTCAAATTTCACAATAGAAGAAGGATGAAAGACCATGCAGAACTAATCCAAATCCTAAAAATTTCATCTATCTTGAATCAAATAGAAAGACAAAGCTAACACAAAAACAAAGAGTTCATAAAAATGTTGAATTTTACATACGTTAACTCAAAAAAGTCTACACATTTCGTTATAAGTCGGAAATTGATTTCTGAGACTAAATTGTAAACTAGATAAACTCATCTTTAATAGAAAAAGTTTGAAAAATGTATTGTAATTACAATTAATATGTTCTAAGGTAATACGTCTATTAAAAATTGCATTTCTATGTACGTTGATTCAAGAAAATATGAAGGAAGTCAAATTTCACAATAGAAGAAAGATGAAAGACCATGCAGAACTAATCCAAATCCTAATGAATTTCATCTATCTTTAATCAAATAGAAAGACAAAGCCAATATAAAAAGAAAGAGTTCATTAAAATGTTGAATTTTATATACGTTAACTCAAAAAAGTCTACACATTTCGTTATAAGTCGGAAATTGATTTCTGAGAATAAATTGTAAACTAGATAAACTCATATTTAACTGAAAAAGTTTGAAAAATGTATTGGAATCACAATTAATATGTTCTAAGGCAGTACGTCTAGTAAAAATTGCATTTCTATGTACGTTGATTCAAGAAAATATGAAGCAATTCAAATTTCACAATAGAAGAAGGATGAAAGACCATGCAAAACTAATCCAAATCCTAACAAATTTCATCTATCTTGAATCAAATAGAAAGACAAAGCTAACACAAAAAGAAAGAGTTCATAAAAATGTTGAATTTTATATACGTTAACTCGAAAAAATCTACACATTTCGTTATAAGTTGGAAATTGATTTCTGAGACTAAATTGTAAACTAGATAAACTTATCTTTAACAGAAAAAGTTTGAAAAATGTATTGTAATCACAATGAATATGTTCTAAGGCAATACGTCTAGTAAAAATTGCATTTCGATGTACGTTGATTCAAGAAAATATGAAGGAAGTCAAATTTCACAATAGAAGAAGGATGAAAGACCATGCAGAACTAATCCAAATCCTAAAAATTTCATCTATCTTGAATCAAATAGAAAGACAAAGCTAACACAAAAAGAAAGAGTTCATAAAAATGTTTAATTTTATATACGTTAACTCGAAAAAGTCTACACATTTCGTTATAAGTCGGAAATTGATTTCTGAGACTAAATTGTAATGTAGATAAACATATCTTTAACAGAAAAAGTTTGAAAAATGTATTGTAATTACAATTAATATGGTCTAAGGCAATACGTCTAGTAAAAATTGCATTTCTATATACGTTGATTCAAGAAAATATAAAGGAAGTCGAATTTCAGAATAGAAGAAAGATGAAAGACCATGCAGAACTAATCCAAATCCTAACTAATTTATTCTAACTTGAATCAAATAGAAAGACAAAGAAAATATAAAAAGAAAGAGTTCATTAAAATGCTGAATTTTATATACGTTAACTCAAAAAAGTCTACATATTTCGTTATAAGTCGGAAATTGATTTCTGAGACTAAATTGTAAGCTAGATAAACTCATCTTTAACAGAAAAAGTTTGAAAAATGTATTGTAATTACAATTAATATGTTCTAAGGCAATACGTCTAGTAACAAATGCATTTCTATGTACGTTGATTCAAGAAAATATGAAGGAAGTCAAAATTCACAATAGAAGAAGGATGAAAGACCATGCAGAACTAATCCAAATCCTAACAAATTTCATCTATCTTGAATCAAATAGAAAGACAAAGCCAACACAAAAAGAAAGAGTTCATAAAAATGTTGAATTTAATATATGTTAACTCAAAAAAGTTTACACATTTCGTTATAAGTCAGAAATTTATTTCTGAGATTAAATTGTAAACTAGATAAAGTCATCTTTCACAAAAAAAGTTTGAAAAATGTATTGTAATTACAATTAATATGTTCTAAGGCAATACGTCTAGTAAAAATTGCATTTCTATGTACGTTGATTCAAGAAAATATGAAGGAAGTCAAATTTCACAATAGAAGAAAGATGAAAGACCATGCAGAACTAATCCAAATCCTAACAAATTTCATCTATCTTGAATCAAATAGAAAGACAAAGCCAATATAAAAAGAAAGAGTTCATTAAAATGCTGAATTTTATATACATTAACTCATAAAAGTCTACACATTTCGTTATAAGTCGGAAATTGATTTCTGAGACTAAATTGTAAACTATATAAACTCATCTTTAACAGAAAAAGTTCGAAAAATGTATTGTAATTACAATTAATGTGTTCTAAGGCAATACGTCTAGTAAAAATTGCATTTCTATGTACGTTGATTCAAGAAAATATGAAGGAAGTCAAATTTAACAATAGAAGAAGGATGAAAGACCATGCAGAACTAATCCAAATCCTAACAAATTTCTTCTATCTTGAATCAAATAGAAAGACAAAGTTACACAAAAAGAAAGAGTTCATAAAAATGTTGAATTTTATATACATTAACTCGAAAAAGTCTACACATTTCTTTATAAGTCGGAAATTGATTTCTGAGACTAAATTGTAAACTAGATAAACTCATCTTTAACAGAAAAAGTTTGAAAAATGTATTGTAATTACAATTAATATGTTCTAAGGCAATACGTCTAGTAAAAATTGCATTTCTATGTACGTTGATTCAAGAAAATATGAAGGAAGTCAAATTTCACAATAGAAGAAAGATGAAAGACCATGCAGAACTAATCCAAATCCTAACAAATTTCATCTATCTTGAATCAAATAGAAAGACAAAGCCAATATAAAAAGAAAGAGTTCATTAAAATGCTGAATTTTATATACGTTAACTCAAAAAAGTCTACACATTTCGTTATAAGTCGGAAATTGATTTCTGAGACTAAATTGTAAACTAGATAAACTCATCTTTAACGGAAAAAGTTCGAAAAATGTATTGTAATTACAATTAATGTGTTCTAAGGCAATACGTCTAGTAAAAATTGCATTTCTATGTACGTTGATTCAAGAAAATATGAAGGAAGTCAAATTTCACAATAGAAGAAAGATGAAAGACCATGCAGAACTAATCCAAATCCTAACAAATTTCATCTATCTTGAATCAAATAGAAAGACAAAGCCAATATAAAAAGAAAAAGTTCATTAAAATGCTGAATTTTATATACGTTAACTCAAAAAAGTCTACACATTTCGTTATAAGTCGGAAATTGATTTCTGAGACTAAATTGTAAGCTAGATAAACTCATCTTTAACAGAAAAAGTTTGAAAAATGTATTGTAATTACAATTAATATGTTCTAAGGCAATACGTCTAGTAAAAATTGCATTTCTATGTACGTTGATTCAAGAAAATATGAAGGAAGTCAAATATCACAATAGAAGAAGCATGAAAGACCATGCATGACTAATCCAAATCCTAACAAATTTCATCTATCTTGAATCCAATAGAAAGACAAAGCCAACACAAAAAGAAAGAGTTCATAAAAATATTGAATTTTATATACGTTAACTCAAAAAAGTCTACACAATTCGTTATAAGTCCGAAATTGATTTCTGAGACTAAATTGTAAACTAGATAAACTCATCTTTAACAGAAAAAGTTTGAAAAATGTATTGTAATTACAATTAATATGTTCTAAGGCAATACGTCTAGTAAAAATTGCATTTCTATGAACGTTGATTCAAGAAAATATGAAGGAAGTCAAATTTCACAATAGAAGAAGGATGAAAGACCATGAAGAATTAATCCAAATCTTAAAAAATTTCATCTATCTTGAATCAAATAGAAAGACAAAGCCAACACAAAAAGAAAGAGTTCATAAAAATGTTGATTTTATATACTTTAACTCAGAAAAGTCTAGACTTTCGTTATAAGTCGGAAATTGATTTCTGAGACTAAATTGTAAACCAGATAAAATCATCTTTAATATAAAAAGTTTGAAAATGTATTGTAATTACAATTAATAGTAAAAATTGCATTTCTATGTACGTCGATTCAAGAAAATATGAAGTAAGTCAAATTTCACAATAGAAGAAGGATGAAAGACCATACAGAACTAATCCAAATCCTAACAAATTTCATCTATCTTGAATCAAATAGAAAGACAAAGCCAACACAAAAAGAAATAGTTCATAAAAATGTTGAATTTTATATACGTTAACTCAAAAAAGTCTACACATTTCGTTATAAGTCGGAAATTGATTTCTGAGACTAAATTGTAAACTAGATAAACTTATCTTTAACAGAAAAAGTTTGAAAAATGTATTGTAGTTACAATTAATATGTTCTAAGGCAATACGTCTAGTAAAAATTGCATTTCTATGTACGTTGATTCAAGAAAACATAAAGGAAGTCAAATTTCACAATAGAATAAAGATGAAAGACCATGCAGAACTAATCCAAATCCTAACAAATTTCATCTATCTTGAATCAAATAGAAAGACAAAGCCAATATAAAAAGAAAAAGTTCATTAAAATGCTGAATTTTATATACGTTAACTCAAAAAAGTCTACACATTTCGTTATAAGTCGGAAATTGATTTCTGAGACTAAATTGTAAGCTAGATAAACTCATCTTTAACAGAAAAAGTTTGAAAAATGTATTGTAATTACAATTTATATGTTCTAAGGCAATACGTCTATTAAAAATTGCATTTCTATGTACGTTGATTCAAGAAAATATGAAGGAAGTCAAAATTCACAATAGAAGAAGGATGAAAGACCTTGCACAACTAATCCAAATCCTAACAAATTTCATCTATCTTGAATCAAATAGAAAGACAAAGCCACCACAAAAAGAAAGAGTTCATAAATATGTTGAATTTTACATACGTTAACTCAAAAAAGTCTACACATATCGTTATAAGTCGGAAATTGATTTCTGAGACTAAATTGTAAACTAGATAAACTTATCTTTAACAGAAAAAGTTTGTAAAATGTATTGTAATCACAATTAATATGTTCTAAGGCAATACGTCTAGTAAAAATTGCATTTCGATGTACGTTGATTCAAGAAAATATGAAGGAAGTCAAATTTCACAATAGAAGAAGGATGAAAGACCATGCAGAACTAATCCAAATCCTAAAAATTTCATCTATCTTGAATCAAATAGAAAGGCAAAGCTAACACAAAAACAAAGAGTTCATAAAAATGTTGAATTTTACATACGTTAACTCAAAAAAGTCTACACATTTCGTTATAAGTCGGAAATTGATTTCTGAGACTAAATTGTAAACTAGATAAACTCATCTTTAACAGAAAAAGTTTGAAAAATGTATTGGAATCACAATTAATATGTTCTAAGGCAGTACGTCTAGTAAAAATTGCATTTCTATGTACGTTGATTCAAGAAAATATGAAGCAATTCAAATTTCACAATAGAAGAAGGATGAAAGACCATCCAAAACTAATCCAAATCCTAACAAATTTCATCTATCTTGAATCAAATAGAAAGACAAAGCTAACACAAAAAGAAAGAGTTCATAAAAATGTTGAATTTTATATACGTTAACTCGAAAAAGTCTACACATTTCGTTATAAGTCGGAAATTGATTTCTGAGACTAAATCGTAATGTAGATAAACATATCTTTAACAGAAAAAGTTTGAAAAATGTATTGTAATTACAATTAATATGGTCTAAGGCAATACGTCTAGTAAAAATTGCATTTCTATATACGTTGATTCAAGAAAATATAAAGGAAGTCAAATTTCAGAATAGAAGAAAGATGAAAGACCATGCAGAAGTAATCCAAATCCTAACTAATTTAATCTAACTTGAATCAAATAGAAAGACAAAGAAAATATAAAAAGAAAGAGTTCATGAAAATGCTGAATTTTATATACGTTAACTCAAAAAAGTCTACATATTTCGTTATAATTCGGAAATTGATTTCTGAGACTAAATTGTAAGCTAGATAAACTCATCTTTAACAGAAAAAGTTTGAAAAATGTATTGTAATTACAATTAATATGTTCTAAGGCAATACGTCTAGTAACAATTGCATTTCTATGTACGTTGATTCAAGAAAATATGAAGGAAGTCAAAATTCACAATAGAAGAAGGATGAAAGACCATGCACAACTAATCCAAATCCTAACAAATTTCATCTATCTTGAATCAAATAGAAAGACAAAGCCACCACAAAAAGAAAGAGTTCATAAATATGTTGAATTTTACATACGTTAACTCAAAAAAGTCTACACATATCGTTATAAGTCGGAAATTGATTTCTGAGACTAAATTGTAAACTAGATAAACTTATCTTTAACAGAAAAAGTTTGAAAAATGTATTGTAATCACAATTAATATGTTCTAAGGCAATACGTCTAGTAAAAATTGAATTTCGATGTACGTTGATTCAAGAAAATATGAAGGAAGTCAAATTTCACAATAGAAGAAGGATGAAAGACCATGCAGAACTAATCCAAATCCTAAAAATTTCATCTATCTTGAATCAAATAGAAAGACAAAGCTAACACAAAAACAAAGAGTTCATAAAAATGTTGAATTTTACATACGTTAACTCAAAAAAGTCTACACATTTCGTTATAAGTCGGAAATTGATTTCTGAGACTAAATTGTAAACTAGATAAACTCATCTTTAATAGAAAAAGTTTGAAAAATGTATTGTAATTACAATTAATATGTTCTAAGGCAATACGTCTATTAAAAATTGCATTTCTATGTACGTTGATTCAAGAAAATATGAAGGAAGTCAAATTTCACAATAGAAGAAAGATGAAAGACCATGCAGAACTAATCCAAATCCTAATGAATTTCATCTATCTTTAATCAAATAGAAAGACAAAGCCAATATAAAAAGAAAGAGTTCATTAAAATGTTGAATTTTATATACGTTAACTCAAAAAAGTCTACACATTTCGTTATAAGTCGGAAATTGATTTCTGAGAATAAATTGTAAACTAGATAAACTCATATTTAACTGAAAAAGTTTGAAAAATGTATTGGAATCACAATTAATATGTTCTAAGGCAGTACGTCTAGTAAAAATTGCATTTCTATGTACGTTGATTCAAGAAAATATGAAGCAATTCAAATTTCACAATAGAAGAAGGATGAAAGACCATGCAAAACTAATCCAAATCCTAACAAATTTCATCTATCTTGAATCAAATAGAAAGACAAAGCTAACACAAAAAGAAAGAGTTCATAAAAATGTTGAATTTTATATACGTTAACTCGAAAAAATCTACACATTTCGTTATAAGTTGGAAATTGATTTCTGAGACTAAATTGTAAACTAGATAAACTTATCTTTAACAGAAAAAGTTTGAAAAATGTATTGTAATCACAATGAATATGTTCTAAGGCAATACGTCTAGTAAAAATTGCATTTCGATGTACGTTGATTCAAGAAAATATGAAGGAAGTCAAATTTCACAATAGAAGAAGGATGAAAGACCATGCAGAACTAATCCAAATCCTAAAAATTTCATCTATCTTGAATCAAATAGAAAGACAAAGCTAACACAAAAAGAAAGAGTTCATAAAAATGTTTAATTTTATATACGTTAACTCGAAAAAGTCTACACATTTCGTTATAAGTCGGAAATTGATTTCTGAGACTAAATTGTAATGTAGATAAACATATCTTTAACAGAAAAAGTTTGAAAAATGTATTGTAATTACAATTAATATGGTCTAAGGCAATACGTCTAGTAAAAATTGCATTTCTATATACGTTGATTCAAGAAAATATAAAGGAAGTCGAATTTCAGAATAGAAGAAAGATGAAAGACCATGCAGAACTAATCCAAATCCTAACTAATTTATTCTAACTTGAATCAAATAGAAAGACAAAGAAAATATAAAAAGAAAGAGTTCATTAAAATGCTGAATTTTATATACGTTAACTCAAAAAAGTCTACATATTTCGTTATAAGTCGGAAATTGATTTCTGAGACTAAATTGTAAACTAGATGAACTCATTTTTAACAGAAAAAGTTTGAAAAATGTATTGTAATTACAATTAATATGTTCTAAGGCAATACGTCTAGTAAAAATTGCATTTCTATGTACGTTGATTCAAGAAAATATGAAGGAAGTCAAATTTAACAATAGAAGAAGGATGAAAGACCATGCAGAACTAATCCAAATCCTAACAAATTTCATCTATCTTGAATCAAATAGAAAGACAAAGTTAACACAAAATGAAAGAGTTCATAAAAATGTTGAATTTTATATACGTTAACTCGAAAAAGTCTACACATTTCGTTATAAGTCGGAAATTGATTTCTGAGACTAAATTGTAAACTAGATAAACTCATCTTTAATAGAAAAAGTTTGAAAAATGTATTGTAATTACAATTAATATGTTCTAAGGTAATACGTCTAGTAAAAATTGCATTTCCATGTACGTTGATTCAAGAAAATATGAAGGAAGTCAAATTTCACAATAGAAGAAAGATGAAAGACCATGCAGAACTAATCCAAATCCTAACAAATTTCATCTATCTTGAATCAAATAGAAAGACAAAGCCAATATAAATAGAAAGAGTTCATTAAAATGCTGAATTTTATATACGTTAACTCAAAAAAGTCTACACATTTCGTTATAAGTCGGAAATTGATTTCTGAGACTAAATTGTAAACTAGATAAACTCATCTTTAACTGAAAAAGTTCGAAAATGTATTGTAATTACAATTAATGTGTTCTAAGGCAATACGTCTAGTAAAATTTGCATTTCTATGTACGTTGATTCAAGAAAATATGAAGGAAGTCAAATTTCACAATAGAAGAAGGATGAAAGACCATGCAGAACTAATCCAAATCCTAACAAATTTCATCTATCTTGAATCAAATAGAAAGACAAAGCCAATATAAAAAGAAAGAGTTCATTAAAATGCTGAATTTTATATACGTTAACTCGAAAAAGTCTACACATTTCGTTATAAGTCGGAAATTGATTTCTGAGACTAAATTGTAAACTAGATAAACTTATCTTTAACAGAAAAAGTTTGAAAAATGTATTGTAGTTACAATTAATATGTTCTAAGGCAATACGTCTAGTAAAAATTGCATTTCTATGTACGTTGATTCAAGAAAACATAAAGGAAGTCAAATTTCACAATAGAATAAAGAGGAAAGACCATGCAGAACTAATCCAAATCCTAACAAATTTCATCTATCTTGAATCAAATAGAAAGACAAAGCTAACACAAAAACAAAGAGTTCATAAAAATGTTGAATTTTATATACGTTAAATCAAAAAAGTCTACACATTTCGTTATAAGTCGGAAATTGATTTCTGAGACTAAATTGTAAACTAGATAAACTCATCTTTAACAGAAAAAGTTTAAAAAATGTATTGTAATCACAATTAATATGTTCTAAGGCAGTACGTCTAGTAAAAATTGCATTTCTATGTACGTTGATTCAAGAAAATATGAAGAACTAATCCAAATCCTAACAAATTTCATCTATCTTGAATCAAATAGAAAGACAAAGCCAATATAAAAAGAAAAAGTTCATTAAAATGCTGAATTTTATATACGTTAACTCAAAAAAGTCTACACATTTCGTTATAAGTCGGAAATTGATTTCTGAGACTAAATTGTAAGCTAGATAAACTCATCTTTAACAGAAAAAGTTTGAAAAATGTATTGTAATTACAATTAATATGTTCTAAGGCAATACGTCTAGTAACAATTGCATTTCTATGTACGTTGATTCAAGAAAATATGAAGGAAGTCAAAATTCACAATAGAAGAAGGATGAAAGACCATGCACAACTAATCCAAATCCTAACAAATTTCATCTATCTTGAATCAAATAGAAAGACAAAGCCACCACAAAAAGAAAGAGTTCATAAATATGTTGAATTTTACATACGTTAACTCAAAAAAGTCTACACATATCGTTATAAGTCAGAAATTGATTTCTGAGACTAAATTGTAAACTAGATAAACTTATCTTTAACAGAAAAAGTTTGAAAAATGTATTGTAATCACAATTAATATGTTCTAAGGCAATACGTCTAGTAAAAATTGAATTTCGATGTACGTTGATTCAAGAAAATATGAAGGAAGTCAAATTTCACAATAGAAGAAGGATGAAAGACCATGCAGAACTAATCCAAATCCTAAAAATTTCATCTATCTTGAATCAAATAGAAAGACAAAGCTAACACAAAAACAAAGAGTTCATAAAAATGTTGAATTTTACATACGTTAACTCAAAAAAGTCTACACATTTCGTTATAAGTCGGAAATTGATTTCTGAGACTAAATTGTAAACTAGATAAACTCATCTTTAATAGAAAAAGTTTGAAAAATGTATTGTAATTACAATTAATATGTTCTAAGGTAATACGTCTATTAAAAATTGCATTTCTATGTACGTTGATTCAAGAAAATATGAAGGAAGTCAAATTTCACAATAGAAGAAAGATGAAAGACCATGCAGAACTAATCCAAATCCTAATGAATTTCATCTATCTTTAATCAAATAGAAAGACAAAGCCAATATAAAAAGAAAGAGTTCATTAAAATGTTGAATTTTATATACGTTAACTCAAAAAAGTCTACACATTTCGTTATAAGTCGGAAATTGATTTCTGAGAATAAATTGTAAACTAGATAAACTCATATTTAACTGAAAAAGTTTGAAAAATGTATTGGAATCACAATTAATATGTTCTAAGGCAGTACGTCTAGTAAAAATTGCATTTCTATGTACGTTGATTCAAGAAAATATGAAGCAATTCAAATTTCACAATAGAAGAAGGATGAAAGACCATGCAAAACTAATCCAAATCCTAACAAATTTCATCTATCTTGAATCAAATAGAAAGACAAAGCTAACACAAAAAGAAAGAGTTCATAAAAATGTTGAATTTTATATACGTTAACTCGAAAAAGTCTACACATTTCGTTATAAGTCGGAAATTGATTTCTGAGACTAAATCGTAATGTAGATAAACATATCTTTAACAGAAAAAGTTTGAAAAATGTATTGTAATTACAATTAATATGGTCTAAGGCAATACGTCTAGTAAAAATTGCATTTCTATATACGTTGATTCAAGAAAATATAAAGGAAGTCAAATTTCAGAATAGAAGAAAGATGAAAGACCATGCAGAAGTAATCCAAATCCTAACTAATTTAATCTAACTTGAATCAAATAGAAAGACAAAGAAAATATAAAAAGAAAGAGTTCATGAAAATGCTGAATTTTATATACGTTAACTCAAAAAAGTCTACATATTTCGTTATAATTCGGAAATTGATTTCTGAGACTAAATTGTAAGCTAGATAAACTCATCTTTAACAGAAAAAGTTTGAAAAATGTATTGTAATTACAATTAATATGTTCTAAGGCAATACGTCTAGTAACAATTGCATTTCTATGTACGTTGATTCAAGAAAATATGAAGGAAGTCAAAATTCACAATAGAAGAAGGATGAAAGACCATGCACAACTAATCCAAATCCTAACAAATTTCATCTATCTTGAACAAATAGAAAGACAAAGCCACCACAAAAAGAAAGAGTTCATAAATATGTTGAGTTTTACATACGTTAACTCAAAAAAGTCTACACATATCGTTATAAGTCGGAAATTGATTTCTGAGACTAAATTGTAAACTAGATAAACTTATCTTTAACAGAAAAAGTTTGAAAAATGTATTGTAATCACAATGAATATGTTCTAAGGCAATACGTCTAGTAAAAATTGCATTTCGATGTACGTTGATTCAAGAAAATATGAAGGAAGTCAAATTTCACAATAGAAGAAGGATGAAAGACCATGCAGAACTAATCCAAATCCTAAAAATTTCATCTATCTTGAATCAAATAGAAAGACAAAGCTAACACATAAAGAAAGAGTTCATAAAAATGTTTAATTTTATATACGTTAACTCGAAAAAGTCTACACATTTCGTTATAAGTCGGAAATTGATTTCTGAGACTAAATTGTAATGTAGATAAACATATCTTTAACAGAAAAAGTTTGAAAAATGTATTGTAATTACAATTAATATGGTCTAAGGCAATACGTCTAGTAAAAATTGCATTTCTATATACGTTGATTCAAGAAAATATAAAGGAAGTCGAATTTCAGAATAGAAGAAAGATGAAAGACCATGCAGAACTAATCCAAATCCTAACTAATTTATTCTAACTTGAATCAAATAGAAAGACAAAGAAAATATAAAAAGAAAGAGTTCATTAAAATGCTGAATTTTATATACGTTAACTCAAAAAAGTCTACATATTTCGTTATAAGTCGGAAATTGATTTCTGAGACTAAATTGTAAGCTAGATAAACTCATCTTTAACAGAAAAAGTTTGAAAAATGTATTGTAATTACAATTAATATGTTCTAAGGCAATACGTCTAGTAACAAATGCATTTCTATGTACGTTGATTCAAGAAAATATGAAGGAAGTCAAAATTCACAATAGAAGAAGGATGAAAGACCATGCACAACTAATCCAAATCCTAACAAATTTCATCTATCTTGAACCAAATAGAAAGACAAAGCCACCACAAAAAGAAAGAGTTCATAAATATGTTGAGTTTTACATACGTTAACTCAAAAAAGTCTACACATATCGTTATAAGTCGGAAATTGATTTCTGAGACTAAATTGTAAACTAGATAAACTTATCTTAAACAGAAAAAGTTTGAAAAATGTATTGTAATCACAATTAATATGTTCTAAGGCAATACGTCTAGTAAAAATTGCATTTCGATGTACGTTGATTCAAGAAAATATGAAGGAAGTCAAATTTCACAATAGAAGAAGGATGAAAGACCATGCAGAACTAATCCAAATCCTAAAAATTTCATCTATCTTGAATCAAATAGAAAGACAAAGCTAACACAAAAACAAAGAGTTCATAAAAATGTTGAATTTTACATACGTTAACTCAAAAAAGTCTACACATTTCGTTATAAGTCGGAAATTGATTTCTGAGACTAAATTGTAAACTAGATAAACTCATGTTTAACAAAAAAAGTTTAAAAAATGTATTGTAATCACAATTAATATGTTCTAAGGCAGTACGTCTAGTAAAAATTACATTTCTATGTACGTTGATTCAAGAAAATATGAAGGAAGTCAAATTTCACAATAGAAGAAAGATGAAAGACCATGCCGAACTAATCCAAATCCTAACAAATTTCATCTATCTTGAATCAAATAGAAAGACAAAGTTAACACAGAAAGAAAGAGTTCATAAAAATGTTGAATTTTATATACCTTAACTCGAAAAAGTCTACACATTTCGTTATAAGCCGGAAATTGATTTCTGAGACTAAATTGTAAACTAGATAAACTCATCTTTAATAGAAAAAGTTTGAAAAATGTATTGTAATTACAATTAATATGTTCTAAGGCAATACGTCTATTAAAAATTGCATTTCTATGTACGTTGATTCAAGAAAATATGAAGGAAGTCAAATTTCACAATAGAAGAAAGATGAAAGACCATGCAGAACTAATCCAAATCCTAAAGAATTTCATCTATCTTGAATCAAATAGAAAGACAAAGCCAATATAAAAAGAAAGAGTTCATTAAAATGTTGAATTTTATATACATTAACTCAAAAAAGTCTACACATTTCGTTATAAGTCGGAAATTGATTTCTGAGAATAAATTGTAAACTAGATAAACTCATATTTAACTGAAAAAGTTTGAAAAATGTATTGGAATCACAATTAATATGTTCTAAGGCAGTACGTCTAGTAAAAATTGCATTTCTATGTACGTTGATTCAAGAAAATATGAAGCAATTCAAATTTCACAATAGAAGAAGGATGAAAGACCATGCAAAACTAATCCAATTCCTAACAAATTTCATCTATCTTGAATCAAATAGAAAGACAAAGCTAACACAAAAAGAAAGAGTTCATAAAAATGTTGAATTTTATATACGTTAACTCGAAAAAGTCTACACATTTCGTTATAAGTCGGAAATTGATTTCTGAGACTAAATTATAATCTAGATAAACATATCTTTAACAGAAAAAGTTTGAAAAATGTATTGTAATTACAATTAATATGGTCTAAGGCAATACGTCTAGTAAAAATTGCATTTCTATGTACGTTGATTCAAGAAAATATAAAGGAAGTCAAATTTCAGAATAGAAGAAAGATGAAAGACCATGCAGAACTAATCCAAATCCTAACTAATTTAATCTAACTTGAATCAAATAGAAAGACAAAGAAAATATAAAAAGAAAGAGTTCATTAAAATGCTGAATTTTATATACATTAACTCAAAAAAGTCTACATATTTCGTTATAAGTCGGAAATTGTTTTCTGAGACTAAATTGTAAATTAGATAAACTCATTTTTAACATAAAAAGTTTGAAAAATGAATTGTAATTACAATTAATATGTTCTAAGGCAATACGTCTAGTAAAAATTGCATTTCTATGTACGTTGATTCAAGAAAATATGAAGGAAGTCAAATTTCACAATAGGAGAAAGATGAAAGACCATGCAGAACTAATCCAAATCCTAACAAATTTCATCTATCTTGAATCAAATAGAAAGACAAAGCCAATATAAAAAAGAAAGAGTTCATTAAAATGCTGAATTTTATATACGTTAACTCGAAAAAGTCTACACATTTCGTTATAAGTCGGAAATTGATTTCTGAGACTAAATTGTAAACTAGATAAACTTATCTTTAACAGAAAAAGTTTGAAAAATGTATTGTAGTTACAATTAATATGTTCTAAGGCAATACGTCTAGTAAAAATTGCATTTCGATGTACGTTGATTCAAGAAAATATGAAGGAAGTCAAATTTCACAATAGAAGAAGGATGAAAGACCATGCAGAACTAATCCAAATCCTAAAAATTTCATCTATCTTGAATCAAATAGAAAGACAAAGCTAACACAAAAACAAAGAGTTCATAAAAATGTTGAATTTTACATAGGTTAACTCAAAAAAGTCTACACATTTCGTTATAAGTCGGAAATTGATTTCTGAGACTAAATTGTAAACTAGATAAACTCATGTTTAACAGAAAAAGTTTAAAAAATGTATTGTAATCACAATTAATATGTTCTAAGGCAGTACGTCTAGTAAAAATTACATTTCTATGTATGTTGATTCAAGAAAATATGAAGGAAGTCAAATTTCACAATAGAAGAAAGATGAAAGACCATGCCGAACTAATCCAAATCCTAACAAATTTCATCTATCTTGAATCAAATAGAAAGACAAAGTTAACACAGAAAGAAAGAGTTCATAAAAATGTTGAATTTTATATACCTTAACTCGAAAAAGTCTACACATTTCGTTATAAGCCGGAAATTGATTTCTGAGACTAAATTGTAAACTAGATAAACTCATCTTTAATAGAAAAAGTTTGAAAAATGTATTGTAATTACAATTAATATGTTCTAAGGCAATACGTCTATTAAAAATTGCATTTCTATGTACGTTGATCCAAGAAAATATGAAGGAAGTCAAATTTCACAATAGAAGAAAGATGAAAGACCATGCAGAACTAATCCAAATCCTAAAGAATTTCATCTATCTTGAATCAAATAGAAAGACAAAGCCAATATAAAAAGAAAGAGTTCATTAAAATGTTGAATTTTATATACATTAACTCAAAAAAGTCTACACATTTCGTTATAAGTCGGAAATTTATTTCTGAGAATAAATTGTAAACTAGATAAACTTATATTTAACTGAAAGAGTTTGAAAAATGTATTGGAATCACAATTAATATGTTCTAAGGCAGTACGTCTAGTAAAAATTGCATTTCTATGTACGTTGATTCAAGAAAATATGAAGCAATTCAAATTTCACAATAGAAGAAGGATGAAAGACCATGCAAAACTAATCCAATTCCTAACAAATTTCATCTATCTTGAACCAAATAGAAAGACAAAGCTAACACAAAAAGAAAGAGTTCATAAAAATGTTGAATTTTATATACGTTAACTCGAAAAAGTCTACACATTTCGTTATAAGTCGGAAATTGTTCTCTGAGACTAAATTCTAAACTAGATAAACTCATTTTTAACATAAAAAGTTTGAAAAATGAATTGTAATTACAATTAATATGTTCTAAGGCAATACGTCTAGTAAAAATTGCATTTCTATGTACGTTGATTCAAAAAAATATGAAGGAAGTCAAATTTCACAATAGGAGAAAGATGAAAGACCATGCAGAACTAATCCAAATCCTAACAAATTTCATCTATCTTGAATCAAATAGAAAGACAAAGCCAATATAAAAAGAAAGAGTTCATTAAAATGCTGAATTTTATATACGTTAACTCGAAAAAGTCTACACATTTCGTTATAAGTCGGAAATTGATTTCTGAGTCTAAATTGTAAACTAGATAAACTTATCTTTAACAGAAAAAGTTTGAAAAATGTATTGTAGTTACAATTAATATGTTCTAAGGCAATACGTCTAGTAAAAATTGCATTTCTATGTACGTTTGAAGCCAATGGCGAAGAGTTGGTTGGAGGGTCTAAGGGAGAAGCTCAGTCCATCGACGAGTTGGGATTAGCCCGTAATCTCCGGAGAGACCCATGGTATTCCTCATTGGTGTTTTTTAAGGCCACTCTTTTTAAAAACAAAATCTAACTTACCAGATTGGTTTCGAGCATGTCGTGGGAGCTTAAGGCCCTAGCTTCGAAACCTACACTCCACTTATTTAAGTTTAGCCATGGACAGAATTCCATCTTCTGAGGAGATTAAGCAAGCAGTTTTTGATCTAGGGGCAGACAGTGCTCCAGGGCCGGATGGGTTTTCTGGATGTTTCTATAGACACTGCTGGGATATTATTCAAGATGATTTATTATGAGCCGTTCTTTATTGCTGGAATTCTGGTCATATCCCAAATGGGGTAAATTCTAGTCTAATTGTTTTGATTCCCAAGGTAAGAGGTGCTAATTCTCTTCGTAATTTTCGTCCTATTGGTCTCAGTAATTTTTTCTTCAAAATCTTTACTAAGATCTTAGCTACTAGACTGGGGAGTGTTTTAGATAAACTTGTTTCTGAAGAACAGGTGGCTTTCATGAAAGGGCGTAACATCCATGAAAACATTAGTCTTGCTTCTGAGTTGATTAATGAACTTCATATCAATCGTAAGGATGGTAATTTGGGCCTTAAACTTGATATCTCTCAAGCTTTTGACACGGTCAGTTGGTCTTTTGTCTTGGAGGTTTTTCGTAGGTATGGTTTCTCGGAGCATTGGTGCAATTGGATTTCTCATATCTTCAATTCTGCTAGAATCTCTATTCTCTTGAATGGCAGTCCGGAGGGTTTTTTCAAGATAAATAGAGGTTTACGTCAGGGAGATCCTCTTTCTCCCTTGATCTTTGTTTTGATGGAAGATGTCCTTAGCAGAAATATCACTAAGCTTTTTGCAGAGAAGAAGATGTCTTACATGGTAACTAGAGGTGGTATTTCTCCTACTCATCTCTTTTTTGCTGATGATATTATGATTTTCTGTAAAGGAAATTTGCGGAGCATTAATAATCTGGTGGATCTGTTGGGTAAGTATCAGCGTGCTTCGGGTCAATCTGTTTTTCGCCGAAAGAGTAAAATTTATTATGGTGGTGGTTCGTTGAGTAGACGAAATTATCTTGTTGATTATTTGGGTATGAGTGTTGCTTCTTTCCCTGATCGTTATTTGGGTGTTCAAATAATGCCTGGTACTGTTAGGTATCATCATATTGCAAATGTGGTTGAGAAGATTAAAACCCAGCTTGCTGGTTGGAAGGGTTTTATTTTATCTTTTCATGACCGCATTGTGCTTGTTAAATCTGTTATTTCGAGTTATTCTATTCATAATATGGCTATTTATAAGTGGCCTAGCAAGTTCATTGTGCAATGTGAGCGTGCAATTAGGAATTTTATTTGGTCTGGTGACTCTACTGTCAGTCGTGCTGTTGTGGTGGCGTATGATAAAATCTGTTGTCCTTTTGAGGAGGGGGGTTTGGGTTTGAAGTTATGGTGGAAAATCAGTACTTCTAAGAAGAATTGGGCAGGTTATCTTAAGGCTAAATTTTTTAGTCGAAGAGGCTACATTAAGACTTATGGGGTGAAGTCTACCATTCTTCCAGGCATTAGAAGGGTTTATAAATATGTGGAGGCTAACACTAAAGTTCTTCTTGGTGATGGCAGGTCTACTTCTCTCTATTATGATGTTTGGTATGGAGAAAAATGTTTTGCAGAGATACTAGATGATTTTACTCTTGACAGATTGGTTTTGGTGAGTGATTGTTATAGGGATAACCAATGGGTTTTCTCTGAAAATCACTTGAACTGTTTACTCGCGGCTGGTGTGGATATGCATAATCTTCCTTTGCCAAATGGGGGTGAAGATAAGAGAGTTTGGATGCCAAACTTTTCAGGTGATTTTTCGGTAAGTTCTGCCAAGGAACTTATTCGTAAGAAACATGGTAGATTCAATGCAGCGTCTATGCTGTGGAGGAAGGAAATTCACCCTAAACTTGCGGCTCAAAACTGGAAATTTATTCGTGGTGCTTGTGCCACTTTGGATATCATTCAATCTAGGTTCAACATTAATTTGGCTAACAAGTGTGTTCTGTGTGAAACTGAGGAAGAATCTCTAGTACATATTCTTTTTCATTGTTCTTTTGCAGCTCATGCGTGGTCTTGGATTTCTGGTATCTTTGGTATGTCAGCAAATTTCGACATTGTGGCTTCTTTCAAGGCAGCGAAGGGAAGAAGTGCAATTGTCCGTGACTTGTGGCTGGTGGCGAACTTAGTAATCAGGTCAGAACTTTGGGCTATGCGCAACAAATGCATCTTTGAGAAACAGAAACCGAGCTGGAGTCTATTTTCTAAAAGAGTGCTGAAGCTAATTCAAGAATATTCAGTCCGTCTAAAAGGGTTTATGCGCAACAGTGTGGAAGATATGATGCTGTTGGATTACTTCCGTGTGGTTCATAGAAGTGTTAGTCACCAGCAGCCTATTGAAGTGTTATGGAAGCCTCCGGATCTTAATGAGATTCTAATTTGTTGTGATGGAGCAGCGCGTGGGAATCCAGGCATTGCAGGAGCAGGAGTGGTGGCAAGAGACTCTAGCTGTGCAGTTCTTGGTGCTTTGAGTATTGGTCTTGGAGTTACTACAAACTATTTGGCGGAACTATATGCAATTATAATTGGTATGGAATGGGCAATGCAATGGAATTATGATCGTATTTGTGTGCAATCTGATTCCTATGGAGTAGTTCAAGCTTTACAAAGCTCTTCTATTCCTTGGTTTGCAAGAACAAGATGGGAGAGGTTATGCAATCATTATATTTCTATAAGGATTATTCATACTTTCAGAGAGGTGAACTTTTCAGCAGATAAGATGGCTAAGAATGGTTGTTATCTAGATAATGAAGAAGGAGTTCAGTATGAAGGAAAACCTGATTTTTTAATTTCTGTTGAAAATCCCAATGTTTCCTATTATCGTTTCAAGTAGTGTTACAAGTTTTTGGGGTTACTGTGACCTCTTTTCTTGTAATCTACTTTTTGTAAATTTTGTTATCTATTAATACAATTTTTGACTTATCAAAAAAAAAAATTATTCAAGAAAACATAAAGGAAGTCAAATTTCACAATAGAATAAAGATGAAAGACCATGCAGAACTAATCCAAATCCTAACAAATTTCATCTATCTTGAATCAAATAGAAAGACAAAGACAATATAAAAAGAAAAAGTTCATTAAAATGCTGAATTTTATATAC
This sequence comes from Papaver somniferum, assembly GCF_003573695.1. Taxonomy (NCBI): domain Eukaryota; kingdom Viridiplantae; phylum Streptophyta; class Magnoliopsida; order Ranunculales; family Papaveraceae; genus Papaver; species Papaver somniferum. The sequence goes on along the minus strand of NW_020651970.1, from coordinate 474,514 downwards.
GTTAACTCGAAAAAGTCTACACATTTCGTTATAAGTCGGAAATTGATTTCTGAGACTAAATTGTAATGTAGATAAACATATCTTTAACAGAAAAAGTTTGAAAAATGTATTGTAGTTACAATTAATATGTTCTAAGGCAATACGTCTAGTAAAAATTGCATTTCTATGTACGTTGATTCAAGAAAACATAAAGGAAGTCAAATTTCACAATAGAATAAAGATGAAAGACCATGCAGAACTAATCCAAATCCTAACAAATTTCATCTATCTTGAATCAAATAGAAAGACAAAGCCAATATAAAAAGAAAAAGTTCATTAAAATGCTGAATTTTATATACGTTAACTCGAAAAAGTCTACACATTTCGTTATAAGTCGGAAATTGATTTCTGAGACTAAATTGTAATGTAGATAAACATATCTTTAACAGAAAAAGTTTGAAAAATGTATTGTAATTACAATTAATATGGTCTAAGGCAATACGTCTAGTAAAAATTGCATTTCTATATACGTTGATTCAAGAAAATATAAAGGAAGTCAAATTTCAGAATAGAAGAAAGATGAAAGACCATGCAGAACTAATCCAAATCCTAACTAATTTAATCTAACTTGAATCAAATTGAAAGACAAAGAAAATATAAAAAGAAAGAGTTCATTAAAATGCTGAATTTTATATACGTTAACTCAAAAAAGTCTACATATTTCGTTATAAGTCGGAAATTCTTTTCTGAGACTAAATTGTAAACTAGATAAACTCATTTTTAACATAAAAAGTTTGAAAAATGAATTGTAATTACAATTAATATGTTCTAAGGCAATACGTCTAGTAAAAATTGCATTTCTATGTACGTTGATTCAAGAAAATATGAAGGAAGTCAAATTTCACAATAGGAGAAAGATGAAAGACCATGCAGAACTAATCCAAATCCTAACAAATTTCATCTATCTTGAATCAAATAGAAAGACAAAGCCAATATAAAAAGAAAGAGTTCATTAAAATGCTGAATTTTATATACGTTAACTCGAAAAAGTCTACACATTTCGTTATAAGTCGGAAATTGTTTTCTGAGACTAAATTGTAAACTAGATAAACTTATCTTTAACTAGAAAAAGTTTGAAAAATGTATTGTAGTTATAATTAATATGTTCTAAGGCAATACGTCTAGTAAAAATTGCATTTCTATGTACGTTGATTCAAGAAAACATAAAGGAAGTCAAATTTCACAATAGAAGAAAGATGAAAGACCATGCAGAACTAATCCAAATCCTAACAAATTTCATCTATATTGAATCAAATAGAAAGACAAAGCCAATATAAAAAGAAAGAGTTCATTAAAATGTTGAATTTTATATACGTTAACTCAAAAAAGTCTACACATTTCGTTATAAGTCGGAAATTGATTTCTAAGACTAAATTGTAAACTAGATAAACTCATCTTTAACTGAAAAAGTTTGAAAAATGTATTGTAATCACAATTAATATGTTCTTAGGCAGTACGTCTAGTAAAAATTGCATTTCTATGTACGTTGATTCAAGAAAATATGAAGCAAGTCAAATTTCACAATAGAAGAAGGATGAAAGACCATGCAAAACTAATCCAAATCCTAACAAATTTCATCTATCTTGAATCAAATAGAAAGACAAAGCCAACACAAAAAGAAAGAGTTCATAAAAATGTTGAATTTAATATACGTTAACTCAAAAAAGTCTACACACTTCGTTATAAGTCGGAATTTCAGAGACTAAATTGTAAACTAGATAAACTAATCTTTAACTGAAAAAGTTTGAAAATGTATTGTAATTACAATTAATATGTTCTAAGGCAATACGTCTAGTAAAAATTGCATTTCTATGTACGTTGATTCAAGAAAATATGAAGGAAGTCAAATTTCACAATAGAAAAGGATGAAAGACCATGCAAAACTAATCCAAATCCTAACAAATTTCATCTATCTTGAATCAAATAGAAAGACAAAGCCAACACAAAAAGAAAGAGTTCATAAGAATGTTGAATTTTATATACGTTAACTCAAAAAAGTCTACACATTTCGTTATAAGTCGGAAATTGATTTTTGAGACTAAATTGTAAACTAGATAAACTCATTTTTAACAGAAAAAGTTTGAAAAATGTATTGTAATCACAAATAATATGTTCTAAGGCATTACGTCAAAAATTGCATTTCTATGTACGTTGATTCATGAAAATATGAAGGAAGTCAAATTTCACAATATAAGAAGGATGAAAGACCATGTATAACTAATCCAAATCCTAACAAATTTCATCTATCTTGAATCAAATAGAAAGACAAAGCCAACACAAAAAGAAAGAGTTCATAAAAATGTTGAATTTTATATATGTTAACTCAAAAAAGTCTACACGTTTCCTTATAAGTTGGAAATTGATTTCTGAGACTAAATTGTAAACTAGATAAACTCATCTTTAACAGAAAAAGTTTGAAAAATGTATTGTAATTACAATTAATATGTTCTAAGGCAATACGTCTAGTAAAAATTGCATTTCTATGTACGTTGATTCAAGAAAATATGAAGGAAGTCAAATTTCACAATAGCAAAGGATGAAAGACCATGCAAAACTAATCCAAATCCTAACAAATTTCATCTATCTTGAATCAAATAGAAAGACAAAGCCAACACAAAAAGAAAGAGTTCATAAAAATGTTGAATTTAATATACGTTAACTCAAAAAAGTCTACACACTTCGTTATAAGTCGGAAATTGATTTCTGAGACTAAATTGTAAACTAGATAAACTCATCTTTAAGAGAAAAAGTTTGAAAAATGTATTGTAATTACAATTAATATGTTCTAAGGCAATACGTCTAGTAAAAATTGCATTTCTATGTACGTTGATTCATGAAAATATGAAGGAAGTCAAATTTCACAATTGAAGAAGGATGAAAGACCATGTAGAACTAATCCAAATCCTAACAAATTTCATCTATCTTGAATCAAATAGAAAGACAAAGCCAACACAAAAAGAAAGAGTTCATAAAAATGTTGAATTTAATATACGTTAACTCAAAAAAGTCTACACACTTCGTTATAAGTCGGAAATCGATTTCTGAGGCTAAATTGTAAACTAGATAAACTCATCTTTAACAGGAAAAGTTTAAAAAATGTATTGTAATTACAATCAATATGTTCTAAGGCAATACGTCTAGTAAAAATTGCATTTCTATGTACGTTGTTTCAAGAAAATATGAAGCAAGTCAAATTTCACAATAGAAGAAGGATGAAAGACCATGAAGAACTAATCCAAATCCTAACAAATTTCTTCTATCTTGAATCAAATAGAAAGACAAATCCAACACAAAAAGAAAGAGTTCATAAAAATATTGAATTTAATATACGTTAACTCAAAAAAGTCTACACATTTCGTTATAAGTCGGAAATTGATTTCTGAGACTAAATTGTAAACTAGATAAACTCATCTTTAACAGAAAAAGTTTGAAAAATGTATTGTAATTACAATTAATATGTTCTAAGGCAATACGTCTAGTAAAAATTGCATTTCTATGTACGTTGATTCAAGAAAATATGAAGGAAGTCAAATTTCACTTTTTTTTTTTTGCTAAGTCAAATATATTGATATAAAAAGATATTTACAAGATAGGTGAAGGAGAAAAGGGATCAGAGAAACCCCTAAAAAACTCCTAAAACCTATTTTAAACGATAATAAATTACATTTGGAAACTCAATAGAACTTAAAAAAACTGGTCGACCTTCAAAGTGAAAACCAACCCCGTCCTCTAATAAACAACCACGCTTTGCCATTGTATCAGCTGTAAAATTTGCCTCTCTAAAAGAATGCTCAAAACGAATTGAACCATATAAACCTTTAACTTCCATCCATCTTTGCCTAGCAAACCAAGGAACGTTATCTTCTTCTAAAGCCCTCAACACACTTGTAGAATCTGATCTAATAACAAATCCAAATTTCACAATAGAAAAGGATGAAAGACCATGCAAAACTAATCCAAATCCTAACAAATTTCATCTATCTTGAATCAAATAGAAAGACAAAGCCAACACAAAAAGAAAGAGTTCATAAAAATGTTGAATTTAATATACGTTAACTCAAAAAAGTCTACACACTTCGTTATAAGTCGGAATTTCTGAGACTAAATTGTAAACTAGATAAACTCATCTTTAACTGAAAAATTTTGAAAAATGTTTTGTAATCACAATTAATATGTTCTAAGGAAATACGTCTAGTAAAAATTGCATTTCTATGTACGTTGATTCAAGAAAATATGAAGGAAGTCAAATTTCACAATAGAAGAAGGATGAAAGACCATGTAGAACTAATCCAAATCCTAACAAATTTCATCTATCTTGAATCAAATATAAAGACAAAGCCAACACAAAAAGAAAGAGTTCATAAAAATGTTGAATTTTATATATGTTAACTCAAAAAAGTCTACACACTTCGTTATAAGTCGGAAATTGATTACTCATCTTTAACTGAAAAAGTTTGAAAAATGTATTGTAATCACAAATAATATGTTCTAAGGCATTACGTCTACTAAAAATTACATTTCTATGTACGATGATTCAAGAAAATATGAAGGAAGTCAAATTTCACAATAGAAGAAGGATGAAAGACCAAGCAGAACTAATCCAAATCCTAACAAATTTCATCTATCTTGAATCAAATAGAAAGACAAAGCCAACACAAAAAGAAAGAGTTCATAAGAATGTTGAATTTTATATACGTTATCTCAAAAAAGTCTACACATTTCGTTATAAGTCGGAAATTGATTTTTGAGACTAAATTGTAAACTAGATAAACTCATCTTTAACAGAAAAAGTTTGAAAAATGTATTGTAATTACAATTAATATGTTCTAAGGCAATACGTCTAGTAAAAATTGCATTTCTATGTACGTTGATTCAAGAAAATATGAAGGAAGTCAAATTTCACAATAGAAGAAGGATGAAAGACCATGTAGAACTAATCCAAATCCTAACAAATTTCATCTATCTTGAATCAAATAGAAAGACAAAGCCAACACAAAAAGAAAGAGTTCATAAAAATGTTGAATTTAATATACGTTAACTCAAAAAAGTCTACACACTTCGTTATAAGTCAGAAATTGATTACTCATCTTTAACTGAAAAAGTTTGAAAAATGTATTGTAATCACAAATAATATGTTCTAAGGCATTACGTCTACTAAAAATTGCATTTCTATGTACGTTGATTCAAGAAAATATGAAGGAAGTCAAATTTCACAATAGAAGAAGGATGAAAGACCAAGCAGAACTAATCCAAATACTAACAAATTTCATCTATCTTGAATCAGATAGAAAAACAAAGCCAACACAAAAAGAAAGAGTTCATAAGAATGTTGAATTTTATATACGTTAACTCAAAAAAGTCTACACATTTCGTTATAAGTCGGAAATTGATTTATGAGACTAAATTGTAAACTAGATAAACTCATCTTTAACAGAAAAAGTTTGAAAAATGTATTGTAATTACAATTAATATGTTCTAAGGCAATACGTCTAGTAAAAATTGCATTTCTATGTACGTTGATTCAAGAAAATATGAAGGAAGTCAAATTTCACAATAGGAGAAAGATGAAAGACCATGCAGAACTAATCCAAATCCTAACAAATTTCATCTATCTTGAATCAAATAGAAAGACAAAGCCAATATAAAAAGAAAGAGTTCATTAAAATGCTGAATTTTATATACGTTAACTCGAAAAAGTCTACACATTCGTTATAAGTCGGAAATTGATTTCTGAGACTAAATTGTAAACTAGATAAACTTATCTTTAACAGAAAAAGTTTGAAAAATGTATTGTAGTTACAATTAATATGTTCTAAGGCAATACATTTAGTAAAAATTGCATTTCTATGTACGTTGATTCAAGAAAACATAAAGGAAGTCAAATTTCACAATAGAAGAAAGATGAAAGACCATGCAGAACTAATCCAAATCCTAACAAATTTCATCTATCTTGAATCAAATAGAAAGACAAAGCCAATATAAAAAGAAAGAGTTCATTAAAATGTTGAATTTTATATACGTTAACTCAAAAAAGTCTACACATTTCGTTATAAGTCGGAAATTGATTTCTAAGACTAAATTGTAAACTAGATAAACTCATCTTTAACTGAAAAAGTTTGAAAAATGTATTGTAATCACAATTAATATGTTCTTAGGCAGTACGTCTAGTAAAAATTGCATTTCTATGTACGTTGATTCAAGAAAATATGAAGCAAGTCAAATTTCACAATAGAAGAAGGATGAAAGACCGTGCAAAACTAATCCAAATCCGAACATATTTCATCTATCTTGAATCAAATAGAAAGAAAAAGCCAACAAAAAAAGAAAGAGTTCATAAAAATGTTGAATTTAATATACGTTAACTCAAAAAAGTCTACACACTTCGTTATAAGTAAGAAATTGATTTCTGAGACTAAATTGTAATCTAGATAAACTCATCTTTAACAGAAAAAGTTTGAAAAATGTATTGTAATTACAATTAATATGTTTTAAGGCAATACGTCTAGTAAAAATTGCATTTCTATGTACGTTGATTCAAGAAAATATGAAGGAAGTCAAATTTGACAATAGGAGAAAGGTGAATGACCATGCAGAACTAATCCAAATCCTAACAAATTTCATCTATCTTGAATCAAATAGAAAGACAAAGCCAATCTAAAAAGAAAGAGTTCATTAAAATGCTGAATTTTATATACGTTAACTCGAAAAAGTCTACACATTCGTTATAAGTCGGAAATTGATTTCTGAGACTAAATTGTAAACTAGATAAACTAATATTTAACAGAAAAAGTTTGAAAAATGTATTGTAATTACAATTAATATGTTCTAAGGCAATACGTCTAGTAAAAATTGCATTTCCATGTACGTTGATTCAAGAATATATGAAGGAAGTCAAATTTCACAATAGGAGAAAGATGAAAGACCATGCAGAACTAATCCAAATCCTAACAAATTTCATCTATCTTGAATCAAATAGAAAGACAAAGCCAATATAAAAAGAAAGAGTTCATTAAAATGTTGAATTTTATATACGTTAACTCAAAAAAGTCTACACATTTCGTTATAAGTCGGAAATTGATTTCTGAGACTAAATTGTAATCTAGATAAACTCATCTTTAACAGAAAAAGTTTGAAAAATGTATTGTAATTACAATTAATATGGTCTAAGGCAATACGTCTAGTAAAAATTGCATTTCTATGTACGTTGATTCAAGAAAATATAAAGGAAGTCAAATTTCAAAATAGAAGAAAGATGAAAGACCATGCAGAACTAATCCAAATCCTAACTAATTTAATCTAACTTGAATCAAATAGAAAGACAAATAAAATATATAAAGAAAGAGTTCATTAAAATGCTGAATTTTATATACATTAACTCAAAAAAGTTTAAATATTTCGTTATAAGTCGGAAATTGATTTCTGAGACTAAATTGTAAACTAGATAAACTCATTTTTAACAGAAAAAGTTTGAAAAATGTATTGTAATTACAATTAATATGTTCTAAGGCATTACGTCTAGTAAAAATTGTATTTCTATGTACGTTGATTCAAGAAAATATGAAGGAAGTCAAATTTCACAATGGGAGAAAGATGAAAGACCATGCAGAACTAATCCAAATCCTAACAAATTTCATCTATCTTAAATTAAATAGAAAGACAAAGCCAACACAAAAACAAAGAGTTCATAGAAATGTTGAATTTAATATACGTTAACTCAAAAAAGTCTACACACTTCGTTATAAGTAAGAAATTGATTTCTGAGACTAAATTGTAATCTAGATAAACTCATCTTTAACAGAAAAAGTTTGAAAAATGTATTGTAATTACAATTAATATGTTCTAAGGCAATACGTCTAGTAAAAATTGCCTTTCTATGTACGTTGATTCAAGAATAATAAAGGAAGTCAAATTTCACAATAGAAGAAAGATGAAAGACCATGCAGAACTAATCCAAATCCTAACAAATTTCATCTATCTTGAATCAAATAGAAAGACAAAGCCAATATAAAAAGAAAGAGTTCATTAAAATGTTGAATTTTATATACGTTAACTCAAAAAAGTCTACACATTTCGTTATAAGTCGGAAATTGATTTCTAAGACTAAATTGTAAACTAGATAAAGTCATCTTTAACTGAAAAAGTTTGAAAAATGTATTGTAATCACAATTAATATGTTCTTAGGCAGTACCTCTAGTAAAAATTGCATTTCTATGTACGTTGATTCAAGAAAATATGAAACAAGTCAAATTTCACAATAGAAAAAGGATGAATGACCATGCAAAAATAATCCAAATCCTAACAAATTTCATCTATCTTGAATCAAATAGAAAGAAAAAGCCAACACAAAAAGAAAGAGTTCATAAAAATGTTGAATTTAATATACGTTAACTCGAAAAAGTCTACACATTTCGTTATAAGTCGGAAATTGTTTTCTGAGACTAAATTGTAAACTAGATAAACTTATCTTTAACTAGAAAAAGTTTGAAAAATGTATTGTAGTTATAATTAATATGTTCTAAGGCAATACGTCTAGTAAAAATTGCATTTCTATGTACGTTGATTCAAGAAAAACATAAAGGAAGTCAAATTTCACAATAGAAGAAAGATGAAAGACCATGCAGAACTAATCCAAATCCTAACAAATTTCATCTATATTGAATCAAATAGAAAGACAAAGCCAATATAAAAAGAAAGAGTTCATTAAAATGTTGAATTTTATATACGTTAACTCAAAAAAGTCTACACATTTCGTTATAAGTCGGAAATTGATTTCTAAGACTAAATTGTAAACTAGATAAACTCATCTTTAACTGAAAAAGTTTGAAAAATGTATTGTAATCACAATTAATATGTTCTTAGGCAGTACGTCAAGTAAAAATTGCATTTCTATGCACGTAGATTCAAGAAAATATGAAGCAAGTCAAATTTCACAATAGAAGAAGGATGAAAGACCATGCAAAACTAATCCAAATCCTAACAAATGTCATCTATCTTGAATCAAATAGAAAGACAAAGCCAACACAAAAAGAAAGAGTTCATAAAAATGTTGAATTTAATATACGTTAACTCAAAATAGTCTACACACTTCGTTATAAGTAAGAAATTGATTTCTGAGACTAAATTGTAAACTAGATAAACTCATCTTAAACAGAAAAAGTTTTAAAAATGGATCGTAATTACAATAAATATGTTATAAGACAATACGTCTAGGAAAAATTGCATTTCTATGTACGTTGATTCAAGAAAATATGAAGGAAGTCAAATTTCACAATAGAAGAAGGATGAAAAACCATGCAGAACTAATCCAAATCCTAACAAATTTCATCTCTCTTGAATCAAATAGAAAGAAAAAGCCAACACAAAAAGAAAGAGTTCATAAAAATGTTGAAATTTATATACGTTAACTCAAAAAAGTCTACACATTTCGTTATAAGTCGGAAATTGATTTCTGAGACTAAATTGTAAACTAGATAAACTCATCTTTAACAGAAAAAGTTTGAAAAATGTATTGTAATTACAATTAATATGTTCTAAGGCAATACGTCTAGTAAAAATTGCATTTCTATGTACGTTGATTCAAGAAAATATGAAGGAAGTCAAATTTCACAATAGAAGAAGGATGAAAGACCATGCAGAACTAATCCAAATCCTAAAAATTTCATCTATCTTGAATCAAATAGAAAGACAAAGCCAACACAAAAAAAAAGAGTTCATAAAAATGTTGAATTTTACATACGTTAACTCAAAAAAGTCTACACTTTTCGTTATAAGTCGGAAATTGATTTCTGAGACTAAATTGTAAACTAGATAAACTCATCTTTAACAGAAAAAGTTTTAAAAATGTATTGTAATTACAATTAATATGTTCTAAGGCAATACATCTAGTAAAAATTGCATTTCTATGTACGTTGATTCAAGAAAATATGAAGCAAGTCAAATTTCACAATAGAAGAAGGATGAAAGACCATGCAAAACTAATCCAAATCCTAACAGATTTCATCTATCTTGAATCAAATAGAAAGACAAAGCCAACACAAAAAGAAAGAGTTCATAAAAATGTTGAATTTAATATACGTTAACTCAAAAAAGTCTACACACTTCGTTATAAGTAAGAAATTGATTTCTGAGACTAAATTGTAAACTAGATAAACTCATCTTTAACAGAAAAAGTTTTAAAAATGTATTGTAATTACAATAAATATGTTATAAGACAATACGTCTAGGAAAAATTGCATTTCTATGTACGTTGATTCAAGAAAATATGAAGGAAGTCAAATTTCACAATAGAGGAAGGATGAAAGACCATGCATAACTAATCCAAATCCTAACAAATTTCATCTATCTTGAATCAAATAGAAAGACAAAGCCAATACAAAGAGAAAGAGTTCATAAAAATGTTGAATTTATATACGTTAACTCGAAAAAGTCTACACATTTCGTTATAAGTCGGAAATTGATATCTGAGACTAAATTGTAAACTACATAAACTCATCTTTAACAGAAAAAGTTTGAAAAATGTATTATAATTACAATTAATATGTTCTAAGGCAATACGTCTAGTAAAAATTGCATTTCGATTTACGTTGATTCAAGAAAATATGAAGGAAGTCAAATTTCACAATAGAAGAAGGATGAAAGACCATGCAGAACTAATCCAAATCCTAACAAATTTCATCTATCTTGAATCAAATAGAAAGACAAAGCAAAAACAAGAAGAAAGAGTTCATAAAAATGTTGAACTTTATATACGTTAACTCAAAAAAGTCTACACATTTTGTTATAAGTCGGAAATTGATTTCTGAGACTAAATTGTAAACTAGATAAACTTATCTTTAACAGAAAAAGTTTGAAAAATGTATTGTAGTTACAATTAATATGTTCTAAGGCAATACGTCTAGTAAAAATTGCATTTCTATGTACGTTGATTCAAGAAAACATAAAGGAAGTCAAATTTCACAATAGAATAAAGATGAAAGACCATGCAGAACTAATCCAAATCCTAACAAATTTCATCTATCTTGAATCAAATAGAAAGACAAAGCTAACACAAAAACAAAGAGTTCATAAAAATGTTGAATTTTATATACGTTAAATCAAAAAAGTCTACACATTTCGTTATAAGTCGGAAATTGATTTCTGAGACTAAATTGTAAACTAGATAAACTCATCTTTAACAGAAAAAGTTTAAAAAATGTATTGTAATCACAATTAATATGTTCTAAGGCAGTACGTCTAGTAAAAATTGCATTTCTATGTACGTTGATTCAAGAAAATATGAAGGAAGTCAAATTTCACAATAGAAGAAAGATGAAAGACCATGCATAACTAATCCAAATCCTAACAAATTTCATCTATCTTGAATCAAATAGAAAGACAAAGCCAACACAAAAAGAAAGAGTTCATAAAAATGTTGAAATCTATATACGTTAACTCAAAAAAGTCTACACATTTCGTTATAAGTCGGAAATTGATTTCTGTGACTAAATTGTAAACTAGATAAAATCATCTTTAACAGAAAAAGTTTGAAAAATGTATTGTAATTACAATTAATATGTTATAAGACAATACGTCTAGGAAAAATTGCATTTCTATGTACGTTGATTCAAGAAAATATGAAGGAAGTCAAATTTCACAATAGAAGAAGGATGAAAGACCATGCAGAACTAATCCAAATCCTAACAAATTTCATCTATCTTGAAACAAAGAGAAAGACAAAGCCAACACAAAAAGAAAGAGTTCATAAAAATGTTGAAATTTATATAGGTTAACTCAAAAAAGTCTACACATTTCGTTATAAGTCGGAAATTGATTTTTGAGACTAAATTGTAAACTAGATAAACTCATCTTTAACAGAAAAAGTTTGAAAAATGTATTGTAATTACAATTAATATGTTCTAAGGCAATACGTCTCGTAAAAATTGCATTTCTATGTACGTTGATTCAAGAAAATATGAAGGAAGTCAAATTTCACAATAGAAGAAGGATGAAAGACCATGCAGAACTAATCCAAATCCTAAAAATTTCATCTATCTTGAATCCAATAGAAAGACAAAGCCAACACAAAAAAAAAGAGTTCATAAAAATGTTGAATTTTACATACGTTAAATCAAAAAAGTCTACACATTTCGTTATAAGTCGGAAATTGATTTCTGAGACTAAATTGTAAACTAGATAAACTCATCTTTAACAGAAAAAGTTTGAAAAATGTATTGTAATTACAATTAATATGTTCTAAGGCAATACGTCTAGTAAAAATTGCATTTCTATGTACGTTGATCCAAGAAAATATGAAGGAAGTCAAATTTCACAATAGAAGAAAGATGAAAGACCATGCAGAACTAATCCAAATCTTAACGAATTTCATCTATCTTGAATCAAATAGAAAGACAAAGCCAATATAAAAAGAAAAAGTTCATTAAAATGCTGAATTTTATATACGTTAACTCAAAAAATTCTACACATTTCGTTATAAGTCGGAAGTTGATTTCTGAGACTAAATTGTAAACTAGATAAACTCATCTTTAACAGAAAAAGTTTGAAAAATGTATTGTAATTACAATTAATATGTTATAAGACAATACGTCTAGGAAAAATTGCATTTCTATGTACGTTGATTCAAGAAAATATGAAGGAAGTCAAATTTCACAAAGAAGGATGAAAGACCATGCAGAACTAATCCAAATCCTAACAAATTTCATCTATCTTGAATCAAATAGAAAGACAAAGCCAACACAAAAAGAAAGAGTTCATAAAAATGTTGAAATTTATATACGTTAACTCAAACAAGTCTACACATTTCGTTATAAGTCGGAAATTGATTTCTGAGACTAAATTGTAAACTAGATAAACTCATCTTTAACAAAAAAAGTTTGAAAAATGTATTGTAATTACAATTAATATGTTCTAAGGCAATACGTCTAGTATAAATTGCATTTCTATGTACGTTGATTCAAGAAAATATGAAGGAAGTCAAATTTCACAATAGAAGAAAGATGAAAGACCATGCAGAACTAATCCAAATCCTAAAAATTTCATCTATCTTGAATCAAATAGAAAGACAAAGCCAACACAAAAAAAAAAAGAGTTCATAAAAATGTTGAATTTTACATACGTTAACTCAAAAAAGTCTACACATTTCGTTATAAGTCGGAAATTGATTTCTGAGACTAAATTGTAAACTAGATAAACTTATCTTTAACATAAAAAGTTTGAAAAATGTATTGTAGTTACAATTAATATGTTCTAAGGCAATACGTCTAGTAAAAATTTCATTTCTATGTACGTTGATTCAAGAAAACATAAAGGAAGTCAAATTTCACAATAGAAGAAAGATGAAAGACCATGCAGAACTAATCCAAATCCTAACAAATTTCAATGATCTTGAATCAAATAGAAAGCCAAAGCCAATATAAAAAGAAAGAGTTCATTGAAATGTTGAATTTTATATACGTTAACTCAAAAAAGTCTAAACATTTCGTTATAAGTCGGAAATTGATTTCTAAGACTAAATTGTAAACTAGATAAACTCATCTTTAACTGAAAAAGTTTGAAAAATGTATTGTAATCACAATTAATATGTTCTTAGGCAGTACGTCTAGTAAAAATTGCATTTCTATGTACGTTGATTCAAGAAAATATGAAGCAAGTCAAATTTCACAATAGAAGAAGGATGAAAGACCATTCAAAACTAATCCAGATCCAAACAAATTTCATCTATCTTGAATCAAATAGAAAGACAAAGCCAACACAAAAAGAAAGAGTTCATAAAAATGTTGAATTTAATATACGTTAACTCAAAAAAGTCTACACACTTCGTTATAAGTCGGAAATTGATATCTGAGACTAAATTGTAAACTACATAAACTCATCTTTAACAGAAAAAGTTTGAAAAATGTATTATAATTACAATTAATATGTTCTAAGGCAATACGTCTAGTAAAAATTGCATTTCGATTTACGTTGATTCAAGAAAATATGAAGGAAGTCAAATTTCACAATAGAAGAAGGATGAAAGACCATGCAGAACTAATCCAAATCATAACAAATTTCATCTATCTTGAATCAAATAGAAAGACAAAGCAAAAACAAGAAGAAAGAGTTCATAAAAATGTTGAACTTTATATACGTTAACTCAAAAAAGTCTACACATTTATAAGTCGGAAATTGATTTCTGAGACTAAATTGTAAACTAGATAAACTCATCTTTAATAGAAAAAGTTTGAAAAATGTATTGTAATTACAATTAATATGTTCTAAGGCAATACGTCTAGTAAAAATTGCATTTCTATGTACGTTGATTCAAGAAAATATGAAGCAAGTCAAATTTCACAATAGAAGAAGGATGAAAGACCATGCAGAACTAATCCAAATCCTAACAAATTTCATCTATCTTGAATCAAATAGAAAGACAAAGCCAACACAAAAAGAAAGAGTTCATAGAAATGTTGAATTTAATATACGTTAACTCAAAAAAATCTACACTCTTCGTTATAAGTCGGAAATTGATTTATGAGACTAAATTGTAAATTAGATAAACTCAAATTTAACAGAAAAAGTTTGAAAAATGTATTGTAATTACAATTAATATGTTCTAAGGCAATACGTCTAGTAAAAATTGCATTTCTATGTACGTTGATTCAAGAAATATATGAAGGAAGTCAAATTTCACAATAGAAGAAGGATGAAAGACCATGCAGAACTAATCCAAATCCTAAAAATTTCATCTATCTTGAATCAAATAGAAAGACAAAGCCAACACAAAAAGAAAGAGTTCATAAAATTTTTGAAATTTATATACGTTAACTCAAAAAAGTCTACACATTTCGATATAAGTCGGAAATTGATTTCTGAGACTAAATTGTAAACTAGATAAACTCATCTTTAACAGAAAAAGTTTGAAAAATGTATTGTAATTACAATTAATATGTTATAAGACAATACGTCTAGGAAAAATTGCATTTCTATGTACGTTGATTCAAGAAAATATGAAGGAAGTCAAATTTCACAATAGAGGAAGGATGAAAGACCATGCAGAACTAATCCAAATCCTGACAAATTTCATCTATCTTGAATCAAATAGAAAGACAAAGCCAATAAAAAAAGAAAGGGTTCATAAAAATGTTGAAATTTATATACGTTAACTCAAAAAAGTCTACACATTTCGTTATAAGTCGGAAATTGATTTCTGAGACTAAATTGTAAACTAGATAAACTCATCTTTAACAGAAAAAGTTTGAAAAATGTATTGTAATTACAATTAATATGTTCTAAGGCAATACGTCTAGTAAAAATTGCATTTCTATGTACGTTGATTCAAGAAAATATGAAGGAAGTCAAATTTCACAATAGAAGAAGGATGAAAGACCATGCAGAACTAATCCAAATCCTAAAAATTTCATCTATCTTGGATCAAATAGAAAGACAAAGCCAACACAAAAACAAAGAGTTCATAAAAATGTTGAATTTTACATACGTTAACTCAAAAAAGTCTACACATTTCGTTATAAGTCGGAAATTGATTTCTGAGACTAAATTGTAAACTAGATAAACTCATCTTTAACAGAAAAAGTTTGAAAAATGTATTGTAATTACAATTAATATGTTCTAAGGCAATACGTCTAGTAAAAATTGCATTTCTATGTACGTTGATTCAAGAAAATATGAAGGAAGTCAAATTTCACAATAGAGGAAGGATGAAAGACCATGCAGAACTAATCCAAATCCTAACAAATTTCATCTATCTTGAATCAAATAGAAAGACAAAGCCAATACAAAAAGAAAGAGTTCATAAAAATGTTGAAATTTATATACGTTAACTCAAAAAAGTCTATACATTTCGTTATAAGTCGGAAATTTATTTCTGAGACTAAATTGTAAACTAGATAAACTCATCTTTAACAGAAAAAGTTTGAAAAAATGTATTTTAATTACAATTAATATGTTCTAAGGCAATACGTCTAGTAAAAATTGCATTTCTATGTACGTTGATTCAAGAAAATATGAAGGAAGTCAAATTTCACAATAGAAGAAGGATGAAAGACCATGCAGAACAAATTCAAATCCTAACAAATTTCATCTATCTTGAATTAAATAGAATGACAAAGCCAACACAAAAACAAAGAGTTCATAGAAATGTTGAATTTAATATACGTTAACTCAAAAAAACTACACTCTTCGTTATAAGTCGGAAATTGATTTCTGTGACTAAATTGTAAAGTAGATAAACTCAAATTTAACAGAAAAAGTTTGAAAAATGTATTGTAATTACAATTAATATGTTCTAAGGAAATACGTCTAGTAAAAATTTAATTTCTATGTACGTTGATTCAAGAAAATATGAAAGAAGCAGAATTTCACAATAGCAGAAGGATGAAAGATCATGCAGAAATAATCCAAATCCTAACAAATTTAACCTATCTTAAATCAAAAAGAAAGACAAAGCCAATACAAAAATAAAGAGTTCATATAAATATTGAATTTTTTATACGTTAACTCAAAAAATTATACACATTTCGTTATAAGTCAGAAATTGATTTCCGAGACTAAATTGTAAACTAGATAAACTCATCTTTAACAAAAAAAAGTTTGAAAAATATATTGTAATTACAATTAATATGTTCTAAGGCAATACGTCTAGTAAAAATTGCATTTCTATGTACGATGATTCAAGAAAATATGAAGGAAGTCAAATTTCACAATAGAAGAAGAATGAAATACCATGCACAACTAATCCAAATCCTAGCAAATTTCATCTATCTTGAATCAAATAGAAAGACAAAGCAACCACAAAAAGAAAGAGTTCATAAATATGTTGAATTTTATATCGGTTAACTCAAAAAAGTCTACACATTTCGTTATAAGTCGGAAATTGATTTCTGAGACTAAATTGTAAACTAGATAAACTCATCTTTAACAGAAAAAGTTCGAAAAATGTATTGTAATTACAATTAATAAGTTCTAAGGCAATACGTCTTGTAAAAATTGCATTTCTATGTACGTCGATTCAAGAAAATATGAAGCAAGTCAAATTTCACAATAGAAGAAGGATGAAAGACCATGCAGAACTAATCCAAATCCTAACAAATTTCATCTATCTTGAAACAAATAGAAAGACAAAGCCAACACAAAAAGAAAGAGTTCATAGAAATGTTGAATTTAATATACGTTAACTCAAAAAAATCTACACTCTTCGTTATAAGTCGGAAATTGATTTATGAGACTAAATTGTAAATTAGATAAACTCAAATTTAACAGAAAAAGTTTGAAAAATGTATTGTAATTACAATTAATATGTTCTAAGGCAATACGTCTAGTAAAAATTTCATTTCTATGTACGTTGATTCAAGAAAATATGAAGGAAGTCAAATTTCACAATAGAAGAAGGATGAAAGACCATGCAGAACTAATCCAAATCTTAAAAATTTCATCTATCTTAGATCAAATAGAAAGACAAAGCCAACACAAAAACAAAGAGTTCATAAAAATGTTGAATTTTACATACGTTAACTCAAAAAAGTCTATACATTTCGTTATAAGTCGGAAATTGATTTCTGAGACTAAATTGTAAACTAGATAAACTCATCTTTAACAGAAAAAGTTTGAAAAATGTATTGTAATTACAATTAATATGTTCTAAGGCAATACGTCTAGTAAAAATTGCATTTCTATGTACGTTGATTCAAGAAAATATCAAGGAAGTCAAATTTCACAATAGAAGAAGGTTGAAAGACCAAGCAGAACTAATCCAAATTCTAACAAATTTCATCTATCTTGAATCAGATAGGAAAACAAAGCCAATATTAAAATAAAGAGTTCATAAATATGTTGAATTTTATATACGTTAACTCAAAATAGTCTACACACATCGTTATAAGTCGGAAGTTGATTTCTGAGACTAAATTGTAAACTAGATAAACTCATCTTTAACAGAAAAAGTTTGAAAAATGTATTGTAATTACAATTAATATGTTCTAAGGCAATACGTCTAGTAAAAATTGCATATCTATGTATGTTGATTCAATAAAATATGAAGGAAGTCAAATATCACAATAGAAGAAAGATGAAAGGCCATGCAAAACTAATCCAGATCCTAACAAATTTCATCTATCTTGAATCAAATAGAAAGACAAAGCCAACATAAAAAGAAAGAGTTCATAAAAATGTTGAATTTTATATACGTTAACTAAAAAAATTCTACACATTTCGTTATAAGTCGGAAATTGATTTCTGAGACTAAATTGTAAACTAGATAAACTCATCTTTATCAGAAAAAGTTTGAAAAATGTATTGTAATTACAATTAATATGTTCTAAGGCAATACGTCTAGTAAAAATTGCATTTCTATGTACGGATTCAAGAAAATATGAAGGAAGTCAAATTTCACAATAGAAGAAGGATGAAAGACCATGCAGAACTAATCCAAATCCTAACAAATTTCATCTATCTTGAATCAAATAGAAAGACAAAGCTAACACAAGAAGAAAGAGTTCATAAAAATGTTGAATTTTATATATGTTAACTCAAAAAAGTCTACACACTTCGTTATAAGTCGGAAATTGATTTCTGAGACTAAATTGTAAACTAGATAAACTCATCTTTAACAGAAAAAGTTTGAAAAATGTATTGTAATTACAATTAATATGTTCCAAGGCAATACGTCTAGTAAAAATTGCATTTCTAAGTACGTTGATTCAAGAAAATATGAAGGAAGTCAAATTTCACAATAGAAGAAGGATGAAAGACCATGCAGAACTAATCCAAATCCTAACAAATTTCATCTATCTTGAATCAAATAGAAAGACAAAGCCAACACAAAAAGAAAGAGTTCATAAAAATGTTGAATTTAATATACGTTAACTCAAAAAATTCTACACACTTCGTTATAAGTCGGAAATTGATTTCTGAGACTAAATTGTAAACTAGATAAACTCATCTTTAACAGAAAAAGTTTGAAAAATGTATTGTAATTACAATTAATATGTTCTAAGGCAATACGTCTAGTAAAAATTGCATTTCTATGTACGTTGATTCAAGAAAATATGAAGGAAGTCAAATTTCACAATAGAAGAAAGATGAAAGACCATGCAGAACTAATCCAAATCTTATCGAATTTCATCTATCTTGAATCAAATAGAAAGACAAAGCCAATATAAAAAGAAAGAGTTCATTAAAATGCTGAATTTTATATAAGTTAACTCAAAAAAGTCTACACATTTCGTTATAAGTCGGAAGTTGATTTCTGAGACTAAATTGTAAACTAGATAAACTCATCTTTAACAGAAAAAGTTTGAAAAATGTATTGTAATTACAATTAATATGTTCTAAGGCAATACGTCTAGTAAAAATTGCATTTCTATGTATGTTGATTTAAGAAAATATGAAGGAAGTCAAATTTCACAATAGAAGAAGGATGAAAGACCATGCAGAACTAATCCAAATCCTAACAAATTTCATCTATCTTGAATCAAATAGAAAGACAAAGTTAACACATAAAGAAAGAGTTCATAAAAATGTTGAATTTTATATATGTTAACTCGAAAAAGTCTACACATTTCGTTATAAGTCGGAAATTGATATCTGAGACTAAATTGTAAACTACATAAACTCATCTTTAACAGAAAAAGTTTGAAAAATGTATTATAATTACAATTAATATGTTCTAAGGCAATACGGCTAGTAAAAATTGCATTTCGATTTACGTTGATTCAAGAAAATATGAAGGAAGTCAAATTTCACAATAGAAGAAGGATGAAAGACCATGCAGAACTAATCAAAATCCTAACAAATTTCATCTATCTTGAATCAAATAGAAAGACAAAGCAAAAACAAGAAGAAAGAGTTCATAAAAATGTTGAACTTTATATACGTTAACTCAAAAAAGTCTACACGTTTTGTTATAAGTCGGAAATTGATTTCTGAGACTAAATTGTAAACTAGATAAACTCATCTTTAATCGAAAAAGTTTGAAAAATGTATTGTAATTACAATTAATATGTTCTATGGCAATACGTCTAGTAAAAATTGCATTTCTATGTACGTTGATTCAAGAAAATAAGAAGGAAGTCAAATTTCACAATAGGAGAAAGATGAAAGACCATGCAGAACTAATCCAAATCCTAACAAATTTCATCTATCTTGAATCAAATAGAAAGACAAAGCCACCACAAAAAGAAAGAGTTCATAAATATGTTGAATTTTATTTACGTTAACTCAAAAAAGTCTACACATTTCGTTATAAGTCGGAAATTGATTTCCGAGACTAAATTGTAAACTAGATAAACTCATCTTTAACAGAAAAAGTTTTAAAAATGTATTGTAATTACAATTAATGTGTTCTAAGGCAATACGCAAGTAAAAATTGCATTTCTATTTACGTTGATTCAAGAAAATATGAAGGAAGTCAAATTTCACAATAGAAGAAGGATGAAAGACCATGCAGAACTAATCCAAATCCTAACAAATTTCATCTATCTTGAATCAAATAGAAAGACAAAGCCAACACAAGAAGAAAGAGTTCATAAAAATGTTGAATTTTATATACGTTAACTCAAAAAAGTCTACACATTTCGTTATAAGTCGGAAATTGATTTCTAAGACTAAATTGTAAACTAGATAAACTCATCTTTAACATAAAAAGTTTGAAAAATGTATTGTAATTACAATTAATGTGTTCTAAGGCAATACTCTAGTAAAAATTGCAATCCCATTTTTTTTCTTGACTTAGCAAAAAAAAAGTCTAGTAAAAATTGCATTTTTATGTACGTTAATTTAAGAAAATATGAAGGAAGTCAAAAATCACAATAGAAGAAGGATGAAAGACCATGCAGAACTAATCCAAATCCTAACAAATTTCATCTATCTTGAATCAAATAGAAAGACAAAGTTAACACAAAAAGAAAGAGTTCATAAAAATGTTGAATTTTATATACGTTAACTCGAAAAAGTCTACACATTTTGTTATAAGTCGGAAATTGATTTATGAGACTAAATTGTAAATTAGATGAACTTAAATTTAATAGAAAAAGTTTGAAAAATGTATTGTAATTACAATTAATGTGTTCTAAGGCAATACGTCTAGTAAAAATTGCATTTCTATGTACGTTGATTCAAGAAAATATGAAGGAAGTCAAATTTCACAATAGAAGAAGGATGAAAGACCATGCAGAACTAATCCAAATCCTAACAAATTTCATCTATCTTGAATCAAATAGAAAGACAAAGCCAACACAAGAAGAAAGAGTTCATAAAAATGTTGAATTTTATATACGTTAACTCAAAAATGTCTACACATTTCGTTATAAGTCGGAAATTGATTTATGAGACTAAATTGTAAACTAGATAAACTCATCTTTAACTGAAAAAGTTTGAAAAATGTATTGTAATTACAATTAATATGTTCTAAGGCAATACGTCAAGTAAAAATTGCATTTCTATGTACGTTGATTCAAGAAAATATGAAGGAAGTCAAATTTCACAATAGGAGAAAGATGAAAGACCATGCAGAACTAATCCAAATCCTACTAAATTTCATCTATATTGAATCAAATAGAAAGACAAAGCCAACATAAAAAGAAAGAGTTCATTAAAATGTTGAATTTTATATACATTAACTCAAAAAAGTGTACACATTTCGTTATAAGTCAGAAATTGATTTCCGAGACTAAATTGTAAACTAGATAAACTCATCTTTAACAGAAAAAGTTTGAAAAATGTATTGTAATTAAAATTAATATGTTCTAAGGCAATACGTCTAGTAAAAATTGCATTTCTATGTACGTTGATTCAAGAAAATATAAAGGAAGTCAAATTTCACAATAGAAGAAAGATGAAAGACCATGCAGAACTAATCCAAATCCTAACAAATTTCATCTATCTTGAATCAAATAGAAAGACAAAGCCAATATAAAAAGAAAGAGTTCATTAAAATGCTGAATTTTATATACGTTAACTCAAAAAAGTCTACACATTTCGTTATAAGTCGAAAATTGATTTCTGAGACTAAATTGTAAACTAGATAAACTCATCTTTAACAGAAAAAGTTTGAAAAATGTATTGTAATTACAATTAATATGTTCTAAGGCAACACGTCTAGTAAAAATTGCATTTCTATGTACGTTGATTCAAGAAAATATGAAGGAAGTCAAATTTCACAATAGAAGAAGGATGAAAGACCATGCAGAATTAATCCAAATCCTAACAAATTTCATCTATCTTGAATCAAATAGAAAGACAAAGCCAACACAAATAGAAAGAGTTCATAAAAATATTGAATTTTATATACGTTAACTCAAAAAAGTCTACACATTTCGTTATAAGTCGAAAATTGATTTCTGAGACTAAATTGTAAACTAGATAAACTCATCTTTAACAGAAAAAGTTTGAAAAATGTATTGTAATTACAATTAATATGTTGTAAGGCAATACGTCTAGTAAAAATTGCATTTCTATGTACGTTGATTCAACAAAATATGAAGGAAGTCAAATTTCACAATAGAAGAAGGATGAAAGACCTTGCAGAACTAATCCAAATCCTAACAAATTTCATCTACCTTGAATCAAATAGAAAAACAAAGCCAACACAAAAAGAAATAGTTCATAAAAATGTTGAATTTTATATACGTTAACTCAAAAAAGTTGACACATTTCGTTATAAGTCGGAAATTGATTTCTGAGACTAAATTGTAAACTAGATAAACTCAACTTTAACAGAAAAAGTTTGAGAAATGTATTGTAAGTACAATTAATATGTTCTAAGGCAATACGTCTAGTAAAAATTGCATTTCTATGTACGTTGATTCAAGAAAATATGAAGGAAGTCAAATTTCACAATATAACAAGGATGAAAGACCATGCAGAACTAATCCAAATCCTAACAAATTTCATCTATCTTGAATCAAATAGAAATACAAAGCCAACACAAAAAGAAAGAGTTCATAAAAATGTTGAATTTTATATACGTTAACTCAAAAAAGTTGACACATTTCGTTATAAGTCGGAAATTGATTTCTGAGATTAAATTGTAAACTAGATAAACTCATCTTTAGCATAAAAAGTTTGAAAAATGTATTGTAATTACAATTAATATGTTCTAAGGCAATACGTCTAGTAAAAATTGCATTTCTATGTACGTTGATTCAAGAAAATATGAAGGAAGTCAAATTTCACAATAGAACAAAAATGAAAGACCTTGCAGAACTAATCCAAATCCTAACGAATTTCATCTATCTTGAATCAAATAGAAAGACAAAGCCAATATAAAAAGAAAGAGTTCATTAAAATGCTGAATTTTATATACGTTAACTCAAAAATGTCTACACATGTCGTTATAAGTCGGAAATTGATTTCTGAGACTAAAGTGTAAACTAAATAAACTCATCTTTAACAGAAAAAATTTGTAAAATGTATTGTAATTCCAATTAACGTGTTCTAAGGCAATATGTCTAGTAAAAATTGCATTTCTATGTACGTTGATTCAAGAAAATATGAAGGAAGTCAAATTTCACAATAGAAGAAGGATGAAAGACCATGCAGAACTAATCCAAATCCTAACAAATTTCATCTATCTTGAATCAAATAGAAAGACAAAGTTAACACATAAAGAAAGAGTTCATAAAAATGTTGAATTTTATATATGTTAACTCGAAAAAGTCTACACATTTCGTTATAAGTCGGAAATTGATATCTGAGACTAAATTGTAAACTACATAAACTCATCTTTAACAGAAAAAGTTTGAAAAATGTATTATAATTACAATTAATATGTTCTAAGGCAATACGTCTAGTAAAAATTGCATTTCGATTTACGTTGATTCAAGAAAATATGAAGGAAGTCAAATTTCACAATAGAAGAAGGATGAAAGACCATGCAGAACTAATCAAAATCCTAACAAATTTCATCTATCTTGAATCAAATAGAAAGACAAAGCAAAAACAAGAAGAAAGAGTTCATAAAAATGTTGAACTTTATATACGTTAACTCAAAAAAGTCTACACATTTTGTTATAAGTCGGAAATTGATTTCTGAGACTAAATTGTAAACTAGATAAACTCATCTTTAATCGAAAAAGTTTGAAAAATGTATTGTAATTACAATTAATATGTTCTGTGGAAATACGTCTAGTAAAAATTGCATTTCTATGTACGTTGATTCAAGAAAATAAGAAGGAAGTCAAATTTCACAATAGGAGAAAGATGAAAGACCATGCAGAACTAATCCAAATCCTAACAAATTTCATCTATCTTGAATCAAATAGAAAGACAAAGCCACCACAAAAAGAAAGAGTTCATAAATATGTTGAATTTTATATACGTTAACTCAAAAAAGTCTACACATTTCGTTATAAGTCGGAAATTGATTTCCGAGACTAAATTGTAAACTAGATAAACTCATCTTTAACAGAAAAAGTTTTAAAAATGTATTGTAATTACAATTAATGTGTTCTAAGGCAATACGCAAGTAAAAATTGCATTTCTATGTACGTTGATTCAAGAAAATATGAAGGAAGTCAAATTTCACAATAGAAGAAGGATGAAAGACCATGCAGAACTAATCCAAATCCTAACAAATTTCATCTATCTTGAATCAAATAGAAAGACAAAGCCAACACAAGAAGAAAGAGTTCATAAAAATGTTGAATTTTATATACGTTAACTCAAAAAAGTCTACACATTTCGTTATAAGTCGGAAATTGATTTCTGAGACTAAATTGTAAACTAGATAAACTCATCTTTAACATAAAAAGTTTGAAAAATGTATTGTAATTACAATTAATGTGTTCTAAGGCAATACTCTAGTAAAAATTGCAATCCCATTTTTTTTCTTGACTTAGCAAAAAAAAAGTCTAGTAAAAATTGCATTTTTATGTACGTTGATTTAAGAAAATATGAAGGAAGTCAAAAATCACAATAGAAGAAGGATGAAAGACCATGCAGAACTAATCCAAATCCTAACAAATTTCATCTATCTTGAATCAAATAGAAAGACAAAGTAAACACAAAAAGAAAGAGTTCATAAAAATGTTGAATTTTATATACGTTAACTCGAAAAAGTCTACACATTTTGTTATAAGTCGGAAATGGATTTATGAGACTAAATTGTAAATTAGATGAACTTAAATTTAATAGAAAAAGTTTGAAAAATGTATTGTAATTACAATTAATGTGTTCTAAGGCAATACGTCTAGTAAAAATTGCATTTCTATGTACGTTGATTCAAGAAAATATGAAGGAAGTCAAATTTCACAATAGAAGAAGGATGAAAGACCATGCAGAACTAATCCAAATCCTAACAAATTTCATCTATCTAGAATCAAATAGAAAGACAAAGCCAACACAAGAAGAAATAGTTCATAAAAATGTTGAATTTTATATACGTTAACTCAAAAATGTCTACACATTTCGTTATAAGTCGGAAATTGATTTCTGAGACTAAATTGTAAACTAGATAAACTCATCTTTAACTGAAAAACTTTGAAAAATGTATTGTAATTACAATTAATATGTTCTAAGGCAATACGTCAAGTAAAAATTGCATTTCTATGTACGTTGATTCAAGAAAATATGAAGGAAGTCAAATTTCACAATAGGAGAAAGATGAAAGACCATGCGGAACTAATCCAAATCCTACCAAATTTCATCTATATTGAATCAAATAGAAAGACAAAGCCAACATAAAAAGAAAGAGTTCATTAAAATGTTGAATTTTATATACATTAACTCAAAAAAGTGTACACATTTCGTTATAAGTCAGAAATTGATTTCCGAGACTAAATTGTAAACTAGATAAACTCATCTTTAACAGAAAAAGTTTGAAAAATGTATTGTAATTAAAATTAATGTGTTCTAAGGCAATACGTCTAGTAAAAATTGCATTTCTATGTACGTTGATTCAAGAAAATATAAAGGAAGTCAAATTTCACAATAGAAGAAAGATGAAAGACCATGCAGAACTAATCCAAATCCTAAAAAATTTCATCTATCTTGAATCAAATAGAAAGACAAAGACAATATAAAAAGAAAGAGTTCATTAAAATGCTGAATTTTATATACGTTAACTTAAAAAAGTCTACACATTTCGTTATAAGTCGGAAATTGATTTCTGACACTAAATTGTAAACTAGATAAACTCAACTTTAACAGAAAAAGTTTGAAGAATGTATTGTAATTACAATTAATATGTTCTAAGGCAATACGTCTAGTAAAAATTGCATTTCTATGTACGTTGATTCAAGAAAATATAAAGGAAGTCAAATTTCACAATAGAAGAAAGATGAAAGACCATGCAGAACTAATCCATATCCTAAAAAATTTCATCTATCTTGAATCAAATAGAAAGACAAAGCCAATATAAAAAGAAAGAGTTCATTAAAATGCTGAATTTTATATACGTTAACTCAAAAAAGTCTACACATTTCGTTATAAGTCGGAAATTGATTTCTGACACTAAATTGTAAACTAGATAAACTCAACTTTAACAAAAAAAGTTGGAAGAATGTATTGTAATTACAATTAATATGTTCTAAGGCAATACGTCTAGTAAAAATTGCATTTCTATGTACGTTGATTCAAGAAAATATAAAGGAAGTCAAATTTCACAATAGAAGAAAGATGAAAGACCATGCAGAACTAATCCATATCCTAAAAAATTTCATCTATCTTGAATCAAATAGAAAGACAAAGCCAATATAAAAAGAAAGAGTTCATTAAAATGCTGAATTTTATATACGTTAACTCAAAAAAGTCTACACATTTCGTTATAAGTCGGAAATTGATTTCTGAGACTAAATTGTAAACTAGATAAACTCACCTTTAACAGAAAAAGTTTGAAAAATGTATTGTAATTACAATTAATGTGTTCTAAGGCAATACGTCTAGTAAAAATTGCATATCTATGTATGTTGATTTAAGAAAATATGAAGGAAGTCAAAAATCACAATAGAAGAAGGATGAAAGACCATGCAGAACTAATCCAAATCCTAACAAATTTCATCTATCTTGAATCAAATAGAAAGACAAAGCCAATATAAAAAGAAAGAGTTCATTAAAATGTTGAATTTTATATACGTTAACTTAAAAAAGTCTACACACTTCGTTATAAGTCGAAAATTGATTTCTGAGACTAAATTGTAAACTAGATAAACTCACCTTTAACAGAAAAAGTTTGAAAAATGTATTGTAATTACAATTAATGTGTTCTAAGGCAATACGTCTAGTAAAAATTGCATTTCTATGTATGTTGATTTAAGAAAACATGAAGGAAGTCAAAAATCACAATAGAAGAAGGATGAAAGACCATGCAGAAATCCAAATCCTAACAAATTTCATCTATCTTGAATCAAATAGAAAGACAAAGTTAACACATAAAGAAAGAGTTCATAAAAATGTTGAATTTTATATACGTTAACTCGAAAAATCTACACATTTCGTTATAAGTCGGAAATTGATTTCTGAGACTAAATTGTAAACTACATAAACTCATCTTTAACAGAAAAAGTTTGAAAAATGTATTGTAATTACAATTAATATGTTCTAAGGCAATACGTCTAGTAAAAATTGCATTTCTCTGTACGTTGATTCAAGAAAATATGAAGGAAGTCAAATTTCACAATAGAAGAAGGATGAAAGACCATGCAGAACTAATCCAAATCCTAACAAATTTCATCTATCTTGAATCAAATAGAAAGACAAAGTTAACACATAAAGAAAGAGTTCATAAAAATGTTGAATTTTATATATGTTAACTCGAAAAAGTCTACACATTTCGTTATAAGTCGGAAATTGATATCTGAGACTAAATTGTAAACTACATAAACTCATCTTTAACAGAAAAAGTTTGAAAAATGTATTATAATTACAATTAATATGTTCTAAGGCAATACGTCTAGTAAAAATTGCATTTCGATTTACGTTGATTCAAGAAAATATGAAGGAAGTCAAATTTCACAATAGAAGAAGGATGAAAGACCATGCAGAACTAATCAAAATCCTAACAAATTTCATCTATCTTGAATCAAATAGAAAGACAAAGCAAAAACAAGAAGAAAGAGTTCATAAAAATGTTGAACTTTATATACGTTAACTCAAAAAAGTCTACACGTTTTGTTATAAGTCGGAAATTGATTTCTGAGACTAAATTGTAAACTAGATAAACTCATCTTTAATCGAAAAAGTTTGAAAAATGTATTGTAATTACAATTAATATGTTCTATGGCAATACGTCTAGTAAAAATTGCATTTCTATGTACGTTGATTCAAGAAAATAAGAAGGAAGTCAAATTTCACAATAGGAGAAAGATGAAAGACCATGCAGAACTAATCCAAATCCTAACAAATTTCATCTATCTTGAATCAAATAGAAAGACAAAGCCACCACAAAAAGAAAGAGTTCATAAATATGTTGAATTTTATATACGTTAACTCAAAAAAGTCTACACATTTCGTTATAAGTCGGAAATTGATTTCCGAGACTAAATTGTAAACTAGATAAACTCATCTTTAACAGAAAAAGTTTTAAAAATGTATTGTAATTACAATTAATGTGTTCTAAGGCAATACGCAAGTAAAAATTGCATTTCTATTTACGTTGATTCAAGAAAATATGAAGGAAGTCAAATTTCACAATAGAAGAAGGATGAAAGACCATGCAGAACTAATCCAAATCCTAACAAATTTCATCTATCTTGAATCAAATAGAAAGACAAAGCCAACACAAGAAGAAAGAGTTCATAAAAATGTTGAATTTTATATACGTTAACTCAAAAAAGTCTACACATTTCGTTATAAGTCGGAAATTGATTTCTAAGACTAAATTGTAAACTAGATAAACTCATCTTTAACATAAAAAGTTTGAAAAATGTATTGTAATTACAATTAATGTGTTCTAAGGCAATACTCTAGTAAAAATTGCAATCCCATTTTTTTTCTTGACTTAGCAAAAAAAAAGTCTAGTAAAAATTGCATTTTTATGTACGTTAATTTAAGAAAATATGAAGGAAGTCAAAAATCACAATAGAAGAAGGATGAAAGACCATGCAGAACTAATCCAAATCCTAACAAATTTCATCTATCTTGAATCAAATAGAAAGACAAAGTTAACACAAAAAGAAAGAGTTCATAAAAATGTTGAATTTTATATACGTTAACTCGAAAAAGTCTACACATTTTGTTATAAGTCGGAAATTGATTTATGAGACTAAATTGTAAATTAGATGAACTTAAATTTAATAGAAAAAGTTTGAAAAATGTATTGTAATTACAATTAATGTGTTCTAAGGCAATACGTCTAGTAAAAATTGCATTTCTATGTACGTTGATTCAAGAAAATATGAAGGAAGTCAAATTTCACAATAGAAGAAGGATGAAAGACCATGCAGAACTAATCCAAATCCTAACAAATTTCATCTATCTTGAATCAAATAGAAAGACAAAGCCAACACAAGAAGAAAGAGTTCATAAAAATGTTGAATTTTATATACGTTAACTCAAAAAAGTCTACACATTTCGTTATAAGTCGGAAATTGATTTCTGAGACTAAATTGTAAACTAGATAAACTCATCTTTAACATAAAAAGTTTGAAAAATGTATTGTAATTACAATTAATGTGTTCTAAGGCAATACTCTAGTAAAAATTGCAATCCCATTTTTTTTCTTGACTTAGCAAAAAAAAAGTCTAGTAAAAATTGCATTTTTATGTACGTTGATTTAAGAAAATATGAAGGAAGTCAAAAATCACAATAGAAGAAGGATGAAAGACCATGCAGAACTAATCCAAATCCTAACAAATTTCATCTATCTTGAATCAAATAGAAAGACAAAGTAAACACAAAAAGAAAGAGTTCATAAAAATGTTGAATTTTATATACGTTAACTCGAAAAAGTCTACACATTTTGTTATAAGTCGGAAATGGATTTATGAGACTAAATTGTAAATTAGATGAACTTAAATTTAATAGAAAAAGTTTGAAAAATGTATTGTAATTACAATTAATGTGTTCTAAGGCAATACGTCTAGTAAAAATTGCATTTCTATGTACGTTGATTCAAGAAAATATGAAGGAAGTCAAATTTCACAATAGAAGAAGGATGAAAGACCATGCAGAACTAATCCAAATCCTAACAAATTTCATCTATCTAGAATCAAATAGAAAGACAAAGCCAACACAAGAAGAAATAGTTCATAAAAATGTTGAATTTTATATACGTTAACTCAAAAATGTCTACACATTTCGTTATAAGTCGGAAATTGATTTCTGAGACTAAATTGTAAACTAGATAAACTCATCTTTAACTGAAAAACTTTGAAAAATGTATTGTAATTACAATTAATATGTTCTAAGGCAATACGTCAAGTAAAAATTGCATTTCTATGTACGTTGATTCAAGAAAATATGAAGGAAGTCAAATTTCACAATAGGAGAAAGATGAAAGACCATGCGGAACTAATCCAAATCCTACCAAATTTCATCTATATTGAATCAAATAGAAAGACAAAGCCAACATAAAAAGAAAGAGTTCATTAAAATGTTGAATTTTATATACATTAACTCAAAAAAGTGTACACATTTCGTTATAAGTCAGAAATTGATTTCCGAGACTAAATTGTAAACTAGATAAACTCATCTTTAACAGAAAAAGTTTGAAAAATGTATTGTAATTAAAATTAATGTGTTCTAAGGCAATACGTCTAGTAAAAATTGCATTTCTATGTACGTTGATTCAAGAAAATATAAAGGAAGTCAAATTTCACAATAGAAGAAAGATGAAAGACCATGCAGAACTAATCCAAATCCTAAAAAATTTCATCTATCTTGAATCAAATAGAAAGACAAAGACAATATAAAAAGAAAGAGTTCATTAAAATGCTGAATTTTATATACGTTAACTTAAAAAAGTCTACACATTTCGTTATAAGTCGGAAATTGATTTCTGACACTAAATTGTAAACTAGATAAACTCAACTTTAACAGAAAAAGTTTGAAGAATGTATTGTAATTACAATTAATATGTTCTAAGGCAATACGTCTAGTAAAAATTGCATTTCTATGTACGTTGATTCAAGAAAATATAAAGGAAGTCAAATTTCACAATAGAAGAAAGATGAAAGACCATGCAGAACTAATCCATATCCTAAAAAATTTCATCTATCTTGAATCAAATAGAAAGACAAAGCCAATATAAAAAGAAAGAGTTCATTAAAATGCTGAATTTTATATACGTTAACTCAAAAAAGTCTACACATTTCGTTATAAGTCGGAAATTGATTTCTGAGACTAAATTGTAAACTAGATAAACTCATCTTTAACAGAAAAAGTTCGA
Organism: Papaver somniferum; assembly: GCF_003573695.1. Lineage (NCBI taxonomy): Eukaryota > Viridiplantae > Streptophyta > Magnoliopsida > Ranunculales > Papaveraceae > Papaver > Papaver somniferum. Next base: position 443,163 of record NW_020651970.1, on the reverse strand, counting down.
AAAATGTATTGTAATTACCATTAATGTGTTCTAAGGCAATACGTCTAGTAAAAATTGCATTTCTATGTACGTTGATTCAAGAAAATATGAAGGAAGTCAAATTTAACAATAGAAGAAGGATGAAAGACCATGTAGAACTAATCCAAATCCTAACAAATTTCTTCTATCTGGAATCAAATAGAAAGACAAAGTTACACAAAAAGAAAGAGTTCATAAAAATGTTGAATTTTATATACGTTAACTCGAAAAATTCTTTATAAGTCGGAAATTGATTTCTGAGACTAAATTGTAAACTAGATAAACTCATCTTTAACGGAAAAAGTTTGAAAAATGTATTGTAATTACAATTAATATGTTCTAAGGCAATACGTCTAGTAAAAATTGCATTTCCATGTACGTTGATTCAAGAAAATATGAAGGAAGTCAAATTTCACAATAGAAGAAAGATGAAAGACCATGCAGAACTAATCCAAATCCTAACAAATTTCATCTATCTTGAATCAAATAGAAAGACAAAGCCAATATAAAAAGAAAGAGTTCATTAAAATGCTGAATTTTATATACGTTAACTCAAAAAAGTCTACACATTTCGTTATAAGTCGGAAATTGATTTCTGAGACTAAATTCTAAACTAGATAAAATCAGCTTTAACAGAAAAAGTTTGAAAAATGTATTGTAATTACAATTAATATGTTCTAAGGCAATACGTCTAGTAAAAATTGCATTTCCATGTACGTTGATTCAAGAAAATATGAAGGAAGTCAAATTTCACAATAGAAGAAAGATGAAAGACCATGCAGAACTAATCCAAATCCTAACAAATTTCATCTATCTTGAATCAAATAGAAAGACAAAGCCAATATAAAAAGAAAGAGTTCATTAAAATGCTGAATTTTATATACATTAACTCAAAACAGTCTACACATTTCGTTATAAGTCGGAAATTGATTTCTGAGACTAAATTGTAAACTAGATAAACTCATCTTTAACAGAAAAAGTTTGAAAAATGTATTGTAATTACAATTAATATGTTCTAAGGAAATACGTCTAGTAAAAATTGCATTTCCATGTACGTTGATTCAAGAAAATATGAAGGAAGTCAACTTTCACAATAGAAGAAGGATGAAAGACCATGCAGAACTAATCCAAATCCTAACAAATTTCATCTATCTTGAATCAAATAGAAAGACAAAGCCAACACAAAAAGAAAGAGTCTATAAAAATGTTGAATTTTATATTTGTTAACTCAAAAAAGTCTACACACTTCGTTATACATCTGAAATTGATTTCTGAGACTAAATTGTAAACTAGATAAACTCATCTTTAACAGAAAAAGTTTGAAAAATGTATTGTAATTACAATTAATATGTTCTAAGGCAATACGTCTAGTAAAAATTGCATTTATATGTACGTTGATTCAAGAAAATATGAAGGAAGTCAAAAATCACAATAGAAGAAGGATGAAAGACCATGCAGAACTAATCCAAATCCTAACAAATTTCATCTATCTTGAATCAAATAGAAAGACAAAGCCAATATAAAAAGAAAGAGTTCATTAAAATGTTGAATTTTATATACGTTAACTCAAAAAAGTCTACACATTTCGTTATAAGTCGAAAATTGATTTCTGAGACTAAATTGTAAACTAGATAAACTCACCTTTAACAGAAAAAGTTTGAAAAATGTATTGTAATTACAATTAATGTGTTCTAAGGCAATACGTCTAGTAAAAATTGCATTTCTATGTATGTTGATTTAAGAAAACATGAAGGAAGTCAAAAATTACAATAGAAGAAGGATGAAAGACCATGCAGAAATCCAAATCCTAACAAATTTCATCTATCTTGAATCAAATAGAAAGACAAAGTTAACACTAAAAGAAAGAGTTCATAAAAATGTTGAATTTTATATACGTTAACTCGAAAAATCTACACATTTCGTTATAAGTCGGAAATTGATTTCTGAGACTAAATTGTAAACTACATAAACTCATCTTTAACAGAAAAAGTTTGAAAAATGTATTGTAATTACAATTAATATGTTCTAAGGCAATACGTCTAATAAAAATTGCATTTCTCTGTACGTTGATTCAAGAAAATATGAAGGAAGTCAAATTTCACAATAGATGAAGGATGAAAGACCATGCAGAACTAATCCAAATCCTAACAAATTTCATCTATCTTGAATCAAATAGAAAGACAAAGCCAACACAAGAAGAAAGAGTTCATAAAAATGTTGAACTTTATATACGTTAACTCAAAAAAGTCTACACATTTTGTTATAAGTCGGAAATTGATTTCTGAGACTAAATTGTAAACTAGATAAACTCATCTTTAACAGAAAAAGTTTGAAAAATGTATTGTAATTACAATTAATATGTTCTAAGGCAATACGTCTAGTAAAAATTGCATTTCTATGTATGTTGATTCAAGAAAATATGAAGGCAGTCAAATTTCACAATAGGAGAAAGATGAAAGACCATGCAGAACTAATCCAAATCCTAACAAATTTCATCTATCTTGAATCAAATAGAAAGACAAAGCCACCACAAAAAGAAAGAGTTCATAAATATGTTGAATTTTATATACGTTAACTCAAAAAAGTCTACACATTTTGTTATAAGTCGGAAATTGATTTCTGAGACTAAATTGTAAACTAGATAAACTCATCTTTAACAGAAAAATTTTGAAAAATGTATTGTAATTACAATTAATATGTTCTAAGGCAATACGTCTAGTAAATATTGCATTTCTATGTACGTTGATTCAAGAAAATATGAAGGAAGTCAAATTTCACATTAGGAGAAAGATGAAAGACCATGCAGAACTAATCCAAATCCTAACAAATTTCATCTATCTTGAATCAAATAGAAAGACAAAGCCAATATAAAAAGAAAGAGTTCATTAAAATGCTGAATTTTAGATACGTTAACTCAAAAAAGTCTACACATTTCGTTATAAGTCGGAAATTGATTTCTGAGACTAAATTGTAAACTAGATAAACTCATCTTTAACAGAAAACGTTTGAAAAATGTATTGTAATTACAATTAATATGTTCTAAGGAAATACGTCTAGTAAAAATTGTATTTCTATGTACGTTGATTCAAGAAAATATGAAGGAAGTCAAATTTCACAATAGGAGAAAGATGAAAGACCATGCAGAACTAATCCAAATCCTACCAAATTTCATCTATATTGAATCAAATAGAAAGACAAAGCCAATATAAAAAGAAAGAGTTCATTAAAATGTTGAATTTTATATACGTTAACTCAAAAAAGTCTATACATTTCGTTATAAGTCGGAAACTGATTTCTGAGACTAAATTGTAAACTAGATAAACTCAACTTTAACAGAAAAAGTTTGAAAAATGTATTGTAATTACAATTAATATGTTCTAAGGCAATACGTCTAGTAAAAATTGCATTTCTATGTACGTTGCTTCAAGAAAATATAAAGGAAGTCAAATTTCACAATAGAAGAAAGATGAAAGACCATGCAGAACTAATCCATATCCTAACAAATTTCATCTATCTTGAATCAAATAGAAATACAAAGCCAATATAAAAACAAAGAGTTCATTAAAATGCTGAATTTTATATACGTTTACTCAAAAAAGTCTACACATTTCGTTATAAGTCGGAAATTGATTTCTGAGATTAAATTGTAAACTAGATAAACTCATCTTTAACAGAAAAAGTTTGAAAAATGTATTGTAATTACAATTAATATCTTTTAAGGCAATACGTCTAGTAAAAATTGCATTTCTACGTACGTTGATTCAAGAAAATATAAAGGAAGTCAAATTTCACAATAGAAGAAAGATGAAAGACCATGCAGAACTAATCCAAATCCTAACAAATTTCATCTATCTTGAATCAAATAGAAAGACAAAGCCAATATAAAAAGAAAGAGTTCATTAAAATGTTTAATTTTATATACGTTAACTCAAAAAAGTCTACACATTTCGTTATAAGTCGGAAATTGATTTCTGAGACTAAATTGTAAACTAGATAAACTCACCTGTAAGAGAAAAAGTTTGAAAAATGTATTGTAATTACAATTAATGTGTTCTAAGGCAATACGTCTAGTAAAAATTGCATTTCTATGTATGTTGATTTAAGAAAATATGAAGGAAGTCAAAAATCACAATAGAAGAAGGATGAAAGACCATGCAGTACTAATCCAAATCCTAACAAATTTCATCTATCTTGAATCAAATAGAAAGACAAAGTTAACACATAAAGAAAGAGTTCATAAAAATGTTGAATTTTATATACGTTAACTCGAAAAAGTCTACACATTTCGTTATAAGTCGGAAATTGATTTCTGAGACTAAATTGTAAACTACATAAACTCATCTTTAACAGAAAAAGTTTGAAAAATGTATTGTAATTACAATTAATATGTTCTAAGGGAATACGTCTAGTAAAAATTGCATTTCTATGTACGTTGCTTCAAGAAAATATAAAGGAAGTCAAATTTCACAATAGAAGAAAGATGAAAGACCATGCAGAACTAATCCATATCCTAACAAATTTCATCTATCTTGAATCAAATAGAAATACAAAGCCAATATAAAAAGAAAGAGTTCATTAAAATGCTGAATTTTATATACGTTAACTCAAAAAAGTCTACACATTTCGTTATAAGTCGGAAATTGATTTCTGAGATTAAATTGTAAACTAGATAAACTCATCTTTAACAGAAAAAGTTTGAAAAATGTATTGTAATTACAATTAATATGTTCTAAGGCAATACGTCTAGTAAAAATTGCATTTCTACGTACGTTGATTCAAGAAAATATAAAGGTAGTCAAATTTCAGAATAGAAGAAAGATGAAAGACCATGCAGAACTAATCCAAATCCTAACAAATTTCATCTATATTGAATCAAATAGAAAGACAAAGCCAATATAAAAAGAAAGAGTTCATTAAAATGTTTAATTTTATATACGTTAATTCAAAAAAGTCTACACATTTCGTTATAAGTCGGAAATTGATTTCTGAGACTAAATTGTAAACTAGATAAACTCACCTTTAACAGAAAAAGTTTGAAAAATGTATTGTAATTACAATTAATGTGTTCTAAGGCAATACGTCTAGTAAAAATGGTGTTGGATGTGTAATTGAGGAGAGGAAAACATGAGAGGAGAGAGAAACTCTAGCGAAAACACAAGGGTTTAGAATTTTTTTCACGTAGGTTTCATTGTTCAACACGGATTCAATATGGTAGAAAATAATCCTAGTTCATCACGGATTCATCAACACCAATCCTTTGCGGACAAGGTAAGGGGAAAACAAACCCTAAAACCAACAGGAATTGATATTACTAGTTTACCTAATCCTACTCTGATTGATGGAGAACCATCCCTTGTTATACCCGCGGATTACTATGAAGAGGGTTGTAAACCCTTTCAACACAGTTTCATTGCACGACTAAACTTCACGGGGCTGAAGTTCTTTGAGGTAAAAACTCTTTTAATATCTCAATGGCAGATTAATCCTAATTCTGTTAGGTTTATGACTATGGGAAAAGTTTCTTTGTTATTATGCTACAAGATGAGGAAACTAAGGAGAGAATTAGACGTACAAAGTGGTTTGTTCAACAGCATGAACTCAAGTTAATGGATTGGTACCCAGGTTTTGATCCTGATCGTCAAAAAACTTCCCATGCAAACGTATGGGTTCACTTCCTGGTTTACATGCAGAACTATGGACTGAGAAGAACTTGTTATCTATGGGAAAAGTTTTAGGGACTCCTATTGTGGTTGATCAAAGAACTCTAAATCTGGAGTATGGAAACTTTGCTTCAGTTTTGGTAGATGTGGATTTTGCAAAACACATTCCAAGTAGAATTAAGATTACAGCTGGGGGGAGAATGTTTTGGCAATACTTGGATATCCCAAAATCACCTAAATTCTGTATGAAGTGCTGCATAATTGGTCACAATGATGTTGAATGTAGAAAACAATCAAAGAATGATGAGAAAACTTGTAAGGCTGATGCGAAAGGGGAGTGGCAGAATGTGCGTAATAGGAGAAACCGTAAGGGTGATGGAGCTGACGCAACCGTGGCTGTTGCTGGTGGTACAAACGCTGTTGCTGTAGGTGTTGGCGCTGTTGTAGGTGGTGTAAACGCTGTTGCTGTAGGTGTTGGCGCTGCTGTAGGTGGTGTAAACGATGGTGCTATTGTGGTTCATGATGTTGTTAACGGTGCTGGTGGTAATGTGGATGATGCTTTTGCTGTAGGGCACGGTGGAGCTGTGGTGAATGGGGTGGTTGAAGCTGGTTTAGTGGAGAGTGCTGGTGGTTTGGAGCAAACTCTTCAGCTAGAGAATGATTTAGCGAATACTGAAGCCAATCTTCATGCAGCGTCTGAAGCTTTTGAGAAGGCTAAGAAGGCGTTAGCATTGCAAAAGAGTTCGGTTATTGGGTTGTCAATGGTTGAAATTGCAACCTCATCTAAGTCAACTAAGAGCGGTGAATTGGCAAGAACTAATCACTCTAGTGACATGAATGAGGCGAGTTCTTCTTTTACGCCGGTTGAGGCTGGTAATAAGTCTTTGCAAGACATGGTGGTTGATAATATTGAGGATATCTCAAGCTACAGAGCTGTTGCTGAAACTTCTATCGTGGTTTCTCCTAATAAGTTCAATGTTTTGAATGATGAGTTGGGTGTGGATAATGATGATGTTGAACACTTTTCTGGAGGGGGTTCGGATGCGGCAGAAAACACTTCTGGAGGTAGTTCGGATGAAGAGTTGACGCCTGAGAAAGCTTCATCAGGTGTTAAGGGTGTTAAGTGGGCGGAAATACCAGTGGATATGCCAAAGAAAAGTAGAAAACCAAGCCGGGTTTTGATTACAAGCTCTAGTTCTTCTCAACAACGTTTTAATGATTCCAAATCAGATTCGGATTCTGAAGTGAATGCTTTGGGAAGCCGAGTTAGGAAGGGTGTCTCTCCTGTTTTACAAAGTAGGATTCCTAGCAGGATTCCACAAGCTATTCATAATAAAAAGAAGAGTGTTTCCTGATGAGAGTTCTATATTGGAATATTAATGGGGTGGCGAAGGTGGAAGCGGGTAGTAAGTTACGTAAATTGGTGCATGAATACAAACCGATAGTACTTTGTATTGCTGAGCCTAATATTCGTTGCACTGACAATGTAATGATAAGGTTAAATTTGGCTGGTTATAATAAAAAGGTAATTCATAATTCTACTTCTAGTTCTTTGGGTAATTTGTGGATTCTTTGGGATGATTGTATTGAGGAGCCGGTGGTGATTAATATGTCTAGACAGGCCATTACGGTTAAAACTGAGGGGGTTCTTATCTCTTTTGTTCATGCTAGTTATATTCAAGTTTTTCGTAGGAGGCTTTGGAGTCAACTTGAAGCGGTTGACGTAACTACTCCTTGGTTGGTTATGGGTGATTTCAATTGTGTTCTTCGTCAAGATGAAAAGAAAGGGGGTAGGACAACTCGTCTCTCTTGTATTAATGAGTTTTCTGATTGGATGGAGGATAATAACTTGTTTGAAGCAGATTCGTTGGGGTCTAAGTTTACTTGGACCAATGGTCAGACTGGTGTTGGTAGAATTATTAGTAAGTTGGATCGTGCTATTATTAATGAACCTTGGTTGTCTAAGTTTTCGAATTGGCGGTGTAAAGATATTCCTAGGGAAGTTTCTGACCATTCGACTCTTATTGGTTTTCCTTTTTGTGATCCTAGGCCTAGACGTGCTCCTTTTCGTATACAGAAGATGTGGTTTTCTCATCCGGATTTTTTGAAGATGGTGGAGATATCTTGGATGGCGCCGGTGTATGGTAATCATGGTTTTATCTTTCCTTTCAAATTGAAGCGGTTGAAGGAGGCAATTAAGTTATGGAATCAAATGGTTTTTGGTAATGTCAATGCTAGACTAAAGCAAGCATCGCTTAAGTTTGAGGTAGCTAGTAGAAATTCTGATGAAGATCCGTTTGATGTTTCAAAACTTAATAATATGAAGGATGCTCTTGTTGAGGTTCAAGATATTCAAAGGCAGCAGCATATAATGTTAAAGCAAAAATCTAGAAATCAGTGGTTGTTGGAGGGTTCTAGTAACATTTCTTTCTTTCACAACTCTATTAAAATTCGTAGAAGTGCTAATACAATCTCGGAGCTTGTTACTGAAGATGGGAGTACTATTACTGATCCGGTTCATCTTAGTGCTCATGTGGTTTCTTACTATCAGGCTAAATTCAATGGTGAGGAGGGTCAGGTAAGTGAAACTCTTTTTGATTATGATCATGATTCTATTACTGTGGAAGAGTCGCATATGTTGGATGCTATTCCTACTTGTGATGAGATTAAACATGCGGTTTTTGATTTGGGAGCTGATAGTGCGCCAGGTCCATATGGTTTCTCGGGGTGTTTTTATAGACATTGTTGGGAGATTATTCAAAGGGATCTGATTTTAGCGGTTACTTATTGCTGGTCTTCTAAAACCGTTCCTAATGGGGTTAATTCTAGTCTTATTCTTTTGCTTGCAAAGGTTAAGGGAGCTGCTAGGTTGAAGAACTTTAGGCCGATTGGTTTAAGTAATTTCTTTTTTAAGATTTTTACTAAAATTTTGGCTACTAGGCTTGGTAGGGTGTTGGGAAAGTTGGTGTCTGAAGAGCAAGTGGCTTTCATGAAGGGAAGGAATATCCATGAGAATATTAGTTTAGCTTCTGAGATGGTGAATGAATTGCACATCAAAAGGAAGGATGGTAATTTGGGTTTGAAGCTTGATATCTCTCAGGCTTTTGATACGGTGAGCTGGTCTTTTGTTCTTGAGGTTTTTAGAAGGTATGGTTTTTCTGAAGATTGGTGCTCTTGGATTTGGAAAATTCTGGATTCGGCGCGTATTTCTATTCTTCTTAATGGTAGTCCGGAGGGTTATTTCAAGATTAATAGGGGTTTACGGCAGGGGGATCCTCTATCTCCTCTTATTTTTGTTTTGATTGAGGATGTGCTTAGCCGCAACGTCACTAAACTCTTTCAGAATAAGGATATGTCTTATATGGTAAAACGTAAGGGTATTGCTCCTACTCATTTATTTTTTGCTGATGATATTATGATTTTTTGCAAGGGAAATATGAAGAGTGTGAAGAATCTGGTGAAACTTTTGGAGAATTACCAACAAGCTTCTGGTCAGAGGGTTTGTAGGGAGAAGAGCAAGATCTACTTCGGTGGTGGGACTTTGAGTAGGCGCCAGACCATTGCAACTTTCTTAGGTATGGCAATTTCTAACTTTCCTGATAGATATTTGGGAGTTAAGGTGATGCCGGGGATGGTTAAGTATAGTCACATCAGCAACGTTGTTGATAAGTGGAGGGATCAACTTTCGGTTCTGAAAGGTAAGATGTTATCTTTTCAATATAGGGTTGTGCTTGTTAAGAATGTTCTTTCGAGTTATTCTATTCATAATATGGCTGTGTACAAATGGCCGGTAAAATTCACTCTTCAATGTGAGCGTGTGATTCGTAATTTTCTGTGGTCGGGTGATTCTAATCTTTCTAGAGCTTTTGTAGTTGGTTTTGATAAGATTTGTAGTCCTTTAAAGGAAGGTGGTCTTGGGATCACTAGCCTAAGGACTATGAATAAAGCTTTGCTGATGAAATTGTGGTGGGCTATAAAATCTTCTCGAAAGAGGTGGGCGAGGTTTTTGGAAGCCAAATTCACTTGTAGGGATGGTCGTATTAAGATGGCAGGGGTGAAATCTTCTATTCTTCCTGGTCTTCGTTGGGTTCATAAGGAGATGGTGGAAAACACGAAGTGTTTTATTGGTGACGGTAGGGATACTTCTTTATTCTTTGATATATGGTATGGAAATACAACCTTAGCTAGTGTTTTAAATCGCATGGATTTAGACAGATCAGCTCGTGTTTGTGATATCATTGTGCAAGGTGATTGGCAGATTCATGGAGTTCATTCGCAACTCCTTTTAAGTGCTGGTGTGGTGCAACAGGATTTACCAAAAATTCATATGGGAGTGGATAGGCGTTATTGGATGCCTGATTTACAAGGTAAATTTTCTGTCAAGTCAGCTAGGGAATTGATTAGGAAGAAATATCCTATTTTGAAGGAGGCGGGGTTGTTATGGAAGAGGGTGGTGCATCCTTCATTGGCGGCTCAGAACTGGAAGTTTATTCGTGGTGCGTGTGCTACTCTTGATAAGGTACGTAGCAGATTTAAAATTCAACTTGCATCTAAATATAGTGTGTGTCAGATTGAGGAGGAGTCTCTCCAACATATTCTTTGGAGCTGTAATTTTGCACGTCAAGCTTGGGAGTGGATTGAAGGTATTTTCAAAATTAAACCTAATTATGATATCATTACTTCTTACCAAAAGGCAAAAAACCATAGTGGTATTGTTAAGGATTTGTGGTTGGTAGTGAATTTGGTTGTGCGTTCAGAATTATGGTTCACTAGGAACAAAAAAGTGTATGAAAAGAAGAACCCTTGCTGGTCTTTATTTCAAAAACGTGTTTTTAGTTTGATGCAAGATTATTCAGTTCGTATGAAGAGTTATATGCATAATTCTATGGATGACTTGAGAATTCTGGAGTTTTTTAGGGTTCGGCATAGAAAGGTGAAGTTTACTGATCCCAAGGAGTGTTTTTGGTTTCCTCCTAATGATAATGAATTGCTTTTGTGCACGGATGGCGCCTCAAGAGGTAATCCAGGGGTGGCGGGTGCTGGTGTTGTTGCAAGGAATGCAAATTGTGAAGTGGTAGGTGCAATGTGTATTGGTTTGGGAGTTACTTCTAATTATTTGGCTGAATTGTATGGTATTATTGTGGGTATGGAGTGGGAAGTTCAGTGGGGATATGCTTGCATTGTTATTAGATCAGATTCTACAAGTGTGTTGAAGGCTTTGGAAGAAGATAACGTTCCTTGGTTTGCTAGGCAAAGATGGATGGAAGTTAAAGGTTTATATGGTTCAATTCGTTTTGAACATTCTTTTAGAGAGGCAAATTTTGCAGCTGATGCAATGGCAAAGCGTGGTTGTTTATTAGAGGACGGGGTTGGTTTTCACTTTGAAGGTCGACCAGTTTTTTTAAGTTCTATTGAGTTTCCAAATGTAATTTATTATCGTTTTAAATAGGTTTTAGGAGTTTTTTAGGGGTTTCTCTGATCCCTTTTCTCCTTCACCTATCTTGTAAATATCTTTTTTATCAATATATTTTCTTGACTTAGCAAAAAAAAAAAAGTACATAGAAATGCAATTTTTACTAGACGTATTGCCTTAGAACGTATTAATTGTAATTACAATACATTTTTCAAACTTTTTCTGTTAAAGATGAGTCTATCTAGTTTACAATTTAGTCTCAGAAATCAATTTCCGACTTATAACGAAATGTGTAGACTTTTTTGAGTTAACGTATATAAAATTCAACATTTTTATGAACTCTTTCTTTTTGTGTTGCCTTTGTCTTTCTATTTGATTCAAGATAGATGAAATTTGTTAGGATTTTTATTAGTTCTGCATGGTCTTTCATCCTTCTTCTATTGTGAAATTTGACTTCCTTCATATTTTCTTGAATCAACGTACATAGAAATGCAATTTTTACTAGACGTATTGCCTTAGAACATATTGATTGTAATTACAATACATTTTTCAAACTTTTTCTGTTAAAGATGAGTTTATCTAGTTTACAATTTAGTCTCAGAAATCAATTTCCGACTTATAACGAAGTGTGTAGACTTTTTTGAGTTAACGTATATTAAATTCAACATTTTTATGAACTCTTTCTTTTTGTGTTGGATTTGTCTTTCTATTTGATTCAAGATAGATGAAATTTGTTAGGATTTGGATTAGTTCTGCATGGTCTTTCATCCTTCTTCTATTGTGAAATTCGACTTCCTTCATATTTTCTTGAATCAACGTACATAGAAATGAAGGATGCTCTTGTTGAGGTTCAAGATATTCAAAGGCAGCAGCATATAATGTTAAAGCAAAAATCTAGAAATCGGTGGTTGTTGGAGGGTTCTAGTAACACTTCTTTCTTTCACAACTCTATTAAAATTCGTAGAAGTGCTAATACAATCTCGGAGCTTGTTGCTGAAGATGGGAGTACTATTACTGATCCGGTTCATCTTAGTGCTCATGTGGTTTCTTACTATCAGGCTAAATTCAATGGTGAGGATGGTCAGGTAAGTGAAACTCTTTTTGATTATGATCATGATTCTATTACTGTGGAAGAGTCGCATATGTTGGATGCTATTCCTACTTGTGATGAGATTAAACAGGCGGTTTTTGATTTGGGAGCTGATAGTGCGCCAGGTCCAGATGGTTTCTCGGGGTGTTTTTATAGACATTGTTGGGAGATTATTCAAAGGGATCTGATTTTAGCGGTTACTTATTGCTGGTCTTCTAAAACCGTTCCTAATGGGGTTAATTCTAGTCTTATTCTTTTGCTTGCAAAGGTTAGGGGAGCTGCTAGGTTGAAGAACTTTAGGCTGATTGGTTTAAGTAATTTCTTTTTTAAGATTTTTACTAAAATTTTGGCTACTAGGCTTGGTAGGGTGTTGGGAAAGTTGGTGTCTGAAGAGCAAGTGGCTTTCATGAAGGGAAGGAATATCCATGAGAATATTAGTTTAGCTTCTGAGATGGTGAATGAATTGCACATCAAAAGGAAGGATGGTAATTTGGGTTTGAAGCTTGATATCTCTCAGGCTTTTGATACGGTGAGCTGGTCTTTTGTTCTTGAGGTTTTTAGAAGGTATGGTTTTTCTGAAGATTGGTGCTCTTGGATTTGGAAAATTCTGGATTCGGCGCGTATTTCTATTCTTCTTAATGGTAGTCCGGAGGGTTATTTCAAGATTAATAGGGGTTTACGGCAGGGGGATCCTCTATCTCCTCTTATTTTTGTTTTGATTGAGGATGTGCTTAGCCGCAACATCACTAAACTCTTTCAGAATAAGGATATGTCTTATATGGTAAAATGTAAGGGTATTGCTCCTACTCATTTATTTTTTGCTGATGATATTATGATTTTTTGCAAGGGAAATATGAAGAGTGTGAAGAATCTGGTGAAACTTTTGGAGAATTACCAACAAGCTTCTGGTCAGAGGGTTTGTAGGGAGAAGAGCAAGATCTACTTCGGTGGTGGGACTTTGAGTAGGCGCCAGACCATTGCAACTTTCTTAGGTATGGCAATTTCTAACTTTCCTGATAGATATTTGGGAGTTAAGGTGATGTCGGGGATGGTTAAGTATAGTCACATCAGCAACGTTGTTGATAAGTTGAGGGATCAACTTTCGGTTCTGAAAGGTAAGATGTTATCTTTTCAAGATAGGGTTGTGCTTGTTAAGAATGTTCTTTCGAGTTATTCTATTCATAACATGGCTGTGTACAAATGGCCGGTAAAATTCACTCTTCAATGTGAGCTTGTGATTCGTAATTTTCTGTGGTCGGGTGATTCTAATCTTTCTAGAGCTTTTGTAGTTGGTTTTGATAAGATTTGTAGTCCTTTAAAGGAAGGTGGTCTTGGGATCACTAGCCTAAGGACTATGAATAAAGCTTTGCTGATGAAATTGTGGTGGGCTATAAAATCTTCTCGAAAGAGGTGGGCGAGGTTTTTGGAAGCCAAATTCACTTGTAGGGATGGTCGTATTAAGATGGCAGGGGTGAAATTTTCTATTCTTCCTGGTCTTCGTTGGGTTCATAAGGAGATGGTGGACAACACGAAGTGTTTTATTGGTGACGGTAGGGATACTTCTTTATTCTTTGATATATGGTATGGAAATACAACCTTAGCTAGTGTTTTAAATCGCATGGATTTAGACAGATCAGCTCGTGTTTGTGATATCATTGTGCAAGGTGATTGGCAGATTCATGGAGTTCATTCGCAACTCCTTTTAAGTGCTGGTGTGGTGCAACAGGATTTACCAAAAATTCATATGGGAGTGGATAGGCGTTATTGGATGCCTGATTTACAAGGTAAATTTTCTGTCAAGTCAGCTAGGGAATTGATTAGGAAGAAATATCCTATTTTGAAGGAGGCGGGGTTGTTATGGAAGAGGGTGGTGCATCCTTCATTGGCGGCTCAGAACTGGAAGTTTATTCGTGGTGCGTGTGCTACTCTTGATAAGGTATGTAGCAGATTTAAAATTCAACTTGCATCTAAATGTAGTGTGTGTCAGATTGAGGAGGAGTCTCTCCAACATATTCTTTGGAGCTGTAATTTTGCACGTCAAGCTTGGGAGTGGATTGAAGGTATTTTCAAAATTAAACCTAATTATGATATCATTACTTCTTACCAAAAGGCAAAAAACCATAGTGGTATTGTTAAGGATTTGTGGTTGGTAGTGAATTTGGTTGTGCGTTCAGAATTATGGTTCACTAGGAACAAAAAAGTGTATGAAAAGAAGAACCCTTGCTGGTCTTTATTTCAAAAACGTGTTTTTAGTTTGATGCAAGATTATTCAGTTCGTATGAAGAGTTATATGCATAATTCTATGGATGACTTGAGAATTCTGGAGCTTTTAGGGTTCATCATAGAAAGGTGAAGTTTACTGATCCCAAGGAGTGTTTTTGGTTTCCACCTAATGATAATGAATTGCTTTTGTGCACGGATGGCGCCTCAAGAGGTAATCCTGGGGTGGCGGGAGCTGGTGTTGTTGCATGGAATGCACATTGTGAAGTGGTAGGTGCAATGTGTATTGGTTTGGGAGTTACTTCTAATTATTTGGCTGAATTGTATGGTATTATTGTGGGTATGGAGTGGGAAGTTCAGTGGGGATATGCTTGCATTGTTATTAGATCAGATTCTACAAGTGTGTTGAAGGCTTTGGAAGAAGATAACGTTCCTTGGTTTGCTAGGCAAAGATGGATGGAAGTTAAAAGGTTTATATGGTTCAATTCGTTTTGAACATTCTTTTAGAGAGGCAAATTTTGCAGCTGATGCAATGGAAAAGCGTGGTTGTTTACTAGAGGACGGGGTTGGTTTTCACTTTGAAGGTCGACCAGTTTTTTTAAGTTCTATTGAGTTTCCAAATGTAATTTATTATCGTTTTAAATAGGTTTTAGGAGTTTTTTAGGGGTTTCTCTGATCCCTTTTCTCCTTCACCTATCTTGTAAATATCTTTTTTATCAATATATTTTCTTGACTTAGCAAAAAAAAAAAAAAGTCTAGTAAAAATTGCATTTCATGTATGTTGATTTAAGAAAATATGAAGGAAGTCAAAAATCACAATAGAAGAAGGATGAAAGACCATGCAGAACTAATCCAAATCCTAACAAATTTCATCTATCTTGAATCAAATAGAAAGACAAAGTTAACACATAAAGAAAGAGTTCATAAAAATGTTAAATTTTATATACGTTAACTCGAAAAAGTCTACACATTTCGTTATAAGTCGGAAATTGATTTCTGAGACTAAATTGTAAACTACATAAACTCATCTTTAACAGCAAAAGTTTGAAAAATATATTGTAATTACAATTAATATGTTCTAAGGCAATACGTTTAGTAAAAATTGCATTTCTCTGTACGTTGATTCAAGAAAATATGAAGGAAGTCAAATTTCACAATAGAAGAAGGATGAAAGACCATGCAGAACTAATCCAAATCCTAACAAATTTCATCTATCTTGAATCAAATAGAAAGACAAAGCCAACACAAGAAGAAAGAGTTCATAAAAATGTTGAACTTTATATACGTTAACTCAAAAAAGTCTACACAT
This sequence comes from Papaver somniferum, assembly GCF_003573695.1. NCBI lineage: Eukaryota > Viridiplantae > Streptophyta > Magnoliopsida > Ranunculales > Papaveraceae > Papaver > Papaver somniferum. The sequence continues at coordinate 427,453 of NW_020651970.1, read as the reverse complement.
TTTGTTATAAGTCAGAAATTGATTTCTGAGACTAAATTGTAAACTAGATAAACTCATCTTTAACAGAAAAAGTTTGAAAAATGTATTGTAATTACAATTAATATGTTCTAAGGCAATACGTCTAGTAAAAATTGCATTTCTATGTACGTTGATTCAAGAAAATATGAAGGAAGTCAAATTTCACAATAGGAGAAAGATGAAAGACCATGCAGAACTAATCCAAATCCTAACAAATTTCATCTATCTTGAATCAAATAGAAAGACAAAGCCACCACAAAAAGAAAGAGTTCATAAATATGTTGAATTTTATATACGTTAACTCAAAAAAGTCTACACATTTTGTTATAAGTCGGAAATTGATTTCTGAGACTAAATTGTAAACTAAATAAACTCATCTTTAACAGAAAAAGTTTGAAAATGTATTGTAATTACAATTAATATGTTCTAAGGCAATGGGGTTCGGAGGCTGCTGAAAACTCTTCTGGAGGTAGTTCGGATGAAGAGTTGACGCCTGAGAAAGCTTCATCAGGTGTTAAGGGTGTTAAGTGGGCGGAAATTCCAGTGGATATGCCAAAGAAAAGTAGGAAACCAAGCCGGGTTTTGATTACAAGTTCTAGTTCTTCTCAGCAACGTTTTAATGATTCCAAATCAGATTCGGATTCTGAAGTGAATGCTTTGGGAAACCGAGTTAGGAAGGGCTTCTCACCTGTTTTACAAAGTAGGATTCCTAGCAAGATTCCACAAGCTATTCATAAATATAAGAAGAGTGTTTCCTGATGAGGTTGACGTAACTACTCCTTGGTTGGTTATGGGTGATTTCAATTGTGTTCTTCGTCAAGATGAAAAGAAAGGGGGTAGGGCAACTCGTATCTCTTGTATTAATGAGTTTTCTGATTGGATGGAGGATAATAACTTGTTTGAAGCTGATTCGTTGGGGTCTAAGTTTACTTGGACCAATGGTCAGTCTGGTGTTGGTAGAATTCTTAGTAGGTTGGATCGTGCTATTATTAATGAACCTTGGTTATCTAAGTTTTCGAATTGGCGGTGTAAATCTCTTCCTAGGGAAGTTTCTGACCATTCCACTCTTATTGGTTTCCTTTTTGTGATCCTCGGCCTAGACGTGCTCCTTTTCGTATTCAGAAGATGTGGTTTTCCCATCCGGATTTTTTGAAGATGGTGGAGATATCTTGGATGGCGCCGGTGTATGGTAATCATGGTTTTATCTTTCCTTTCAAATTGAAGCGGTTGAAGGAGGCTATCAAGTTATGGAATCAATCTGTTTTTGGCAATATCAATGCTAGATTAAAGCAAGCAACTCGTAAGTTTGAGGTAGCTAGTAGGAATTCAGATGATGATCCTTTTGATCTTTCTAAACTTAATAATATGAAGGATGCTCTTGTGGAGGTTCAGGATATTCAAAGGCAGCAAAATATAATGTTAAAGCAAAAATCTAGAAATAAGTGGTTGTTGGAGGGTTCTAGTAATACTTCTTTCTTTCACAACTCTATTAAAATTCGTAGAAGTGCTAATACAATCTCGGAGCTGGTTGCTGAAGATGGGAGTACTATTACTGATCCGGTTCATCTTAGTTCTCATGTGGTTTCTTATTATTAGGCTAAATTCAATGGTGCGGATAGTCAGGTAAGTGAAACTCTTTTTGATTATGATCATGATTCTATTACTGAGGAAAGTCGCATATGTTGGATGCTATTCCTACTTGTGATGAGATTAAACAGGCGGTTTTTGATTTGGGAGCTGATAGTGCGCCTGGTCCGGATGGTTTCTCGGGGTGTTTTTATAGACATTGTTGGGAGATTATTCATAGGGATCTGATTTTAGCGGTTACTTATTGCTGGTCTTCTAAAACCATTCCTAATGGGTTAATTCTAGTCTTATTCTTTTGCTTGCAAAGGTTAGGGGAGCTGCTAGTTTGAAGAACTTTAGGCCGATTGGTTTAAGTAATTTCTTCTTTAAGATTTTTACTAAAATCTTGGCTACGAGGCTTGGTAGTGTGTTGGGTAAGTTGGTGTCTGAAGAGCAAGTGGCTTTCATGAAGGGAAGGAATATCCATGAGAATATTAGTTTAGCTTCGGAGATGGTGAATGAATTGCACATCAAAAGGAAGGAAGGTAATTTGGGTTTGAAGCTTGATATCTCTCAAGCTTTTGATACGGTGAGCTGGTCTTTTGTTCTTGAAGTTTTTAGAAGGTATGAGTTTTCTGAAGATTGGTGCTCTTGGATTTGGAAAATTCTGGATGCGGTGCGTATTTCTATTCTTCTTAATGGTAGTCCGGAGGGTTACTTCAAGATTAATAGGGGTTTACGGCAGGGGGATCCTCTTTCTCCTCTTATTTTTATTTTGATTGAGGATGTGCTTAGCCGCAACATCACTAAACTCTTCCAGACTAAGGATATGTCTTATATGGTAAAGCGTAATGGTATTGCTCCAACTCATTTATTTTTTGCTGATGATATTATGATTTTTTGCAAGGGAAATATGAAGAGTGTGAAGAACTTGGTGAAACTTTTGGAGAATTACCAGCAAGCCTCTGGTCAGAGGGTTTGTAGGGAGAAGAGCAAGATTTACTTTGGTGGTGGGACTTTGAGTAGGCGCCAGACCATTGCAACATTCTTGGGTATGGAAATTTCTAACTTTCCTGATAGGTATTTGGGAGTTAAGGTGATGTCGGGTGTGGTAAAGTATAGTCACATCAGCAACGTTGTTGATAAGTTGAGGGATCAACTTTCGGTTCTGAAAGGTAAGTTATTATCTTTTCAAGATAGGGTTGTGCTTGTTAAGAATGTTCTTTCGAGTTATTCCATTCATAACATGGCTGTGTACAAATGGCCGGTAAATTTCACTCTTCAATGTGAGCGTATGATTCGTAATTTTCTGTGGTCGGGTGATTCTAATCTTACTAGAGCTTTTGTAGTTGGTTTTGATAAGATTTGTAGTCCTTTAAAGGAAGGTGGTCTTGGGATCACTAGCCTAAGGACTATGAATAAAGCTTTACTGATGAAATTGTGGTGGTCTATAAAATCTTCACGTAAGAGGTGGGCTCGGTTTTTGGAAGCCAAATTCACTTGTAGGGATGGTCGTATTAAGTTGGCGGGGGTGAAATCTTCTATTCTTCCTGGTCTTCGTTGGGTTCATCAGGAGATGGTGAATAACACGAAATGTTTTATTGGTGACGGTAGGGATACTTTTTTATTCTTTGATATTTGGTATGGAAATACAACCTTAGATAGTGTTTTAAATCGCACAGATTTAGACAGATCAGCTCGTGTTTGTGATATTATTGTGCAAGGTGATTGGAAGATTCAAGGAGTTCATTCGCAGCTCCTTTTAAGTGCTGGTGTGGTTCAACATGATTTACCAAAAATTTATATGGGAGTGGATAGGCGTATTTGGATGCCTGATTTACAAGGTAAATTTTCGGTCAAGGCAGCAAGGGAGTTGATAAGGAAGAAATACCCTATTTTGAGGGAGGCGGGGTTGTTATGGAAGAGGGTGGTGCATCCTTCATTGGCGGCTCAGAACTGGAAGTTTATTCGTGGTGCGTGTGCAACTCTTGATAAGGTACGTAGCAGATTTAAAATTCAGCTTGCTTCTAAATGTAGTGTGTGTCAGATTGAGGAGGAATCTCTCCATCATATTCTTTGGAGCTGCAATTTTTCGCGTCAAGCTTGGGAGTGGATTGAAGGTATTTTCAAAATTAAACCTCATTATGATATTATTACTTCTTACCAAAAGGCAAAAAATCATAGTGGTATTGTTAAGGATTTGTGGTTGGTGGTGAATTTGGTTGTGCGTTCAGAATTATGGTTCACTAGAAACAAAAAAGTGTATAAAAAGAAGAACCCTTGTTGGTCTTTATTTCAAAAACGTGTTTTTAGTTTGATGCAAGATTATTCAGTTCGTATGAAGAGTTATATGCATAATTCTTTGGATGACTTGAGAATTCTGGAGTTTTTTAGAGTTCGGCATAGAAAGGTGAAGTTTACTGATCCTAAGGAGTGTTGTTGGATTCCTCCTAAGGATAATGAATTGCTTTTGTGCACGGATGGCGCCTCAAGAGGTAATCCAGGGGTGGCGGGAGCTGGAGTTGTTGCAAGGAATGCTAATTGTGAAGTGGTTGGTGCAATGTGTATTGGATTGGGAGTTACTTCTAATTATTTGGCTGAAATGTATGGTATTATTGTGGGTTTGGAGTGGGCAGTTCAATGGGGGTATGCTTGCACTGTTATTAGATCAGATTCTACAAGTGTGTTGAAGGCTTTGGCAGAAGATAACGTTCCTAGGTTTGCTAGGCAAAGATGGATTGAAGTTAAAGGTTTATATGGTTCAATTCGTTTTGAACATTCTTTTAGAGAGGCAAATTTTGCAGCTGATGCCATGGCAAAGCGTGGTTGTTTATTAGAGGATGGGGTTGGATTTCACTTTGAAGGTCGACCAGTTTTCTTAAGTTCAATTGAGTTTCCAAATGTAATTTATTATCGTTTTAAATAGGTTTTAGGAGTTTTTTAGGGGTCACTTTGTCCCCTTTTCTCCTTCACCTATCTTGTAAATATTTTTTTTAATTAATATATTTTCTTGACTTAGCAAAAAAAAAATGTTCTAAGGCAATACGTCTAGTAAAATTGCATTTCTATGTACGTTGATTCAAGAAAATATGAAGGAAGTCAAATTTCACAATAGGAGAAAAATGAAAGACCATGCAGAACTAATCCAAATCCTACCAAATTTCATCTATATTGAATCAAATAGAAAGACAAAGCCAATATAAAAAGAAAGAGTTCATTAAAATGTTGAATTTTATATACGTTAACTCAAAAAAGTGTACACATTTCGTTATAAGTCAGAAATTAATTTCCGAGACTAAATTGTAAACTAGATAAACTCATCTTTAACAGAAAAAGTTTGAAAAATGTATTGTAATTAAAATTAATATGTTCTAAGGCAATACGTCTAGTAAAAATTGCATTTCTATGTACGTTGATTCAAGAAAATATAAAGGAAGTCAAATTTCACAATAGAAGAAAGATGAAAGACCATGCAGAACTAATCCAAATCCTAACAAATTTCATCTATCTTGAATCAAATAGAAAGACAAAGCCAATATAAAAAGAAAGAGTTCATTAAAATGTTGAATTTTATATACGTTAACTCAAAAAAGTCTACACATTTCGTTATAAGTCGGAAATTGATTTCTGAGACTAAATTGTAAACTAGATAAACTCATCTTTAACAGAAAAAGTTTGAAAAATGTATTGTAATTACAATTATTATGTTCTCAGGCAATACGTCTAGTAAAAATTGCATTTCTATGTACGTTGATTCAAGAAAATATGAATGAAGTCAAATTTCACAATAGAAGAAGGATGAAAGACCATGCAGAAATAAACCAAATCCTGACAAATTTCATCTATTTTGAATCAAATAGAAAGACAAAGCCAACACAAAAAGAAAGAGTTCATAAAAATATTGAATTTTATATAAGTTAACTCAAAAAAGTCTACACATTTCGTTATAAGTCAGGAAATTTATTTCTGAGACTAAATTGCGAACTAGATAAACTCATCTTTAAGAGAAAAAGTTTGAAAATGTATTGTAATTACAATTAATATGTTCTAATGCAATACGTCTAGTAAAAATTGCATTTCTATGTACGTTGATTCAAGAAAATATGAAGGAAGTCAAATTTCACAATAGAAGAAGGATGAAAGACCATGCGGAACTAATCCAAATCCTAACAATTTCCATCTATTTTTAATCAAATAGAAAGACAAAGCCAACACAAAAAGAAAGAGTTCATAAATTTTTTGAATTTACATACGTTAACTCAAAAAAGTCTACACATTTCGTTATAAGTCGGAAATTGATTTCTGAGACTAAATTGTAAACTAGATAAACTCATCTTTAACAGAAAAAGTTTGAAAAATGTATTGTAATTACAATTAATATGTTCTAAGGCAATACTTCTAGTAAAAATTGCATTTCCATGTCCGTTGATTCAAGAAAATATGAAGGAAGTCAAATTTCACAATAGAAGAAAGATGAAAGACCATGCAGAACTAATCCAAATCCTAACAAATTTCATCTATCTTGAATCAAATAGAAAGACAAAGCCAATATAAAAAGAAAGAGTTCATTAAAATGCTGAATTTTATATACGTTAACTCAAAAAAGTCTACACATTTCGTTATAAGTCGGAAATTGATTTCTGAGACTAAATTGTAAACTAGATAAACTAATCTTTAACATAAAAAGTTCGAAAAATGTATTGTAATTACAATTAATGTGTTCTATGGCAATACGTCTATTAAAAATTGCATTTCTATGTACGTTGATTCAAGAAAATATGAAGGAAGTCAAATTTCACAATAGAAGAAAGATGAAAGACCATGCAGAACTAATCCAAATCCTAACAAATTTCATCTATCTTGAATCAAATAGAAAGACAAAGCAAACACAAGAAGAAAGAGTTCATAAAAATGTTGAATTTTATATACGTTAACTCAAAAAAGTCTACACATTTCGTTATAAGTCGGAAATTGATTTTTGAGACTAAATTGTAAACTAGATAAACTCATCTTTAACAGAAAAAGTTTGAAAAATGTGTTGTAATTACAATTAATATGTTCTAAGGCAATACGTCTAGTAAAAATTGCATTTCTATGTACGTTGATTCAAGAAAATATGAAGGTAGTCAAATTTTACAATAGAAGAAGGATTAAAGACCATGCAGAACTAATCCAAATCCTAACAAATTTCATCTATCTTGAATCAAATAGAAAGACAAAGCCAATATAAAAAGAAAGAGTTCATTAAAATGCTGAATTTTATATACGTTAACTCAAAAAAGTCTACACTTTTCGTTATAAGTCGGAAATTGATTTCTGAGACTAAATTGTAAACTAGATAAACTCATCTTTAACAGAAAAAGTTTGAAAAATGTATTGTAATTACAATTAATATGTTCTAAGGCAATACGTCTAGTAAAAATTGCATTTCTATGTAAGTTGATTCAAGAAAATATGAAGGAAGTCAAATTTCACTATAGAAGAAGGATGAAAGACCATGCAGAAATAATCCAAATCCTAACAAATTTCATCTATCTTGAATCAAATAGAAAGACAAAGCCAACACAAAAAGAAAGAGTTCATTAAAATGTTGAATTTTATATACGTTAACTCAAAAAAGTCTACACATTTCGTTATAAGTCGGAAATTGATTTCTGAGACTAAATTGTAAAATAGATAAACTCATCTTTAACAGAAAAAGTTTGAAAAATGTATTGTAATTACAATTAATATGTTCTAAGGCAATACGTCTAGTAAAAATTTCATTTCTATGTACGTTGATTCAAGAAAATATGAAGGAAGCAGAATTTCACAATAGAAGAAGGATGAAAGATCATGCAGAAATAATCCAAATCCTAACAAATTTCACCTATCTTTAATCAAAAAGAAAGACAAATCCAATAAAAAAATAAAGAGTTCATAAAAATATTGAATTTTTTATACGTTAACTCAAAAAAGTGTACACATTTCGTTATAAGTCAGAAATTGATTTCCGAGACTAAATTGTAAACTAGATAAACTCATCTTTAACAAAAAAAAGTTTGAAAAATATATTTTAATTACAATTAATATGTTCTAAGGAAATACGTCTAGTAAAAATTGCATTTCTATGTACGATGATTCAAGAAAATATGAAGGAAGTCAAATTTCACAATAGAAGAAGGATGAAATACCATGCACAACTAATCAAAATCCTAGCAAATTTCATCTATCTTGATTCAAATAGTAAGACAAAGCCACCACAAAAAGAAAGAGTTCATAAATATGTTGAATTTTATATACGTTAACTCAAAAAAGTCTACACATTTCGTTATAAGTCGGAAATTGATTTCTGAGACTAAATTGTAAACTAGATAAACTCATCTTTAACAGAAAAAGTTTGAAAAAAAGAAAGTAATTACAATTAATATGTTCTAAGGAAATACGTCTAGTAAAAATTGTATTTTTATGTACGTTGATTCATGAAAATATGAAGGAAGTCAAATTTCACAATAGAAGAAAGATGAAAGACCATGCAGAACTAATCCAAATCCTAACAAATTTCATCTATCTTGAATCAAATAGAAAGACAAAGTTAACGCAAAAAGAAAGAGTTCATAAAAATGTCGAATTTTATATACATTAACTCGAAAAAGTCTACACATTTAGTATAAGTCAGAAATTGATTTCTGAGATAAATTGTAAACTAGATAAACTCATCTATAACAGAAAAAGTTTGAAAAATGTATTGTAATTACAATTAATATGTTCTAAGGCAATACGTCTTGTAAAAATTGCATTTCTATGTACGTTGATTCAAGAAAATATGAAGCAAGTTAAATTTCACAAGAGAAGAAGGATGAAAGACCATGCAGAACTAATTCATATCCTAACAAATTTCATCTATCTTGGATTAAATAGAATGACAAAGCCAACACAAAAACAAAGAGTTCATAGAAATGTTGAATTTAATGTACGTTAACTCAAAAAAATCTACACTCTTCGTTATAAGTCGGAAATTGATTTCTGAGACTAAATTGTAAAGTAGATAAACTCAAATTTAACAGAAAAAGTTTGAAAAATGTATTGTAATTACAATTAATATGTTCTAAGGCAATACGTCTAGTAAAAATTGCATTTCTATTTACGATGATTCAAGAAAATATGAAGGAAGTCAAATTTCACAATAGGAGAAAAATGAAAGACCATGCAGAACTAATCCAAATCCTACCAAATTTCATCTATATTGAATCAAATAGAAAGACAAAGCCAATATAAAAAGAAAGAGTTCATTAAAATGTTGAATTTTATATACGTTAACTCAAAAAAGTGTACACATTTCGTTATAAGTCAGAAATTGATTTCCGAGACTAAATTGTAAACTAGATAAACTCATCTTTAACAGAAAAAGTTTGAAAAATGTATTGTAATTAAAATTAATATGTTCTAAGGCAATACGTCTAGTAAAAATTGCATTTCTATGTACGTTGATTCAAGAAAATATAAAGGAAGTCAAATTTCACAATAGAAGAAAGATGAAAGACCATGCAGAACTAATCCAAATCCTAACAAATTTCATCTATCTTGAATCAAATAGAAAGACAAAGCCAATATAAAAAGAAAGAGTTCATTAAAATGTTGAATTTTATATACGTTAACTCAAAAAAGTCTACACATTTCGTTATAAGTCGGAAATTGATTTCTGAGACTAAATTGTAAACTAGATAAACTCATCTTTAACAGAAAAAGTTTGAAAAATGTATTGTAATTACAATTATTATGTTCTAAGGAAATACGTCTAGTAAAAATTTCATTTCTATGTACGTTGATTCAAGAAAATATGAAGGAAGCAGAATTTCACAATAGAAGAAGGATGAAAGATCATGCAGAAATAATCCAAATCCTAACAAATTTCACCTATCTTTAATCAAAAAGAAAGACAAATCCAATAAAAAAATAAAGAGTTCATAAAAATATTGAATTTTTTATACGTTAACTCAAAAAAGTGTACACATTTCGTTATAAGTCAGAAATTGATTTCCGAGACTAAATTGTAAACTAGATAAACTCATCTTTAACAAAAAAAAGTTTGAAAAATATATTTTAATTACAATTAATATGTTCTAAGGAAATACGTCTAGTAAAAATTGCATTTCTATGTACGATGATTCAAGAAAATATGAAGGAAGTCAAATTTCACAATAGAAGAAGGATGAAATACCATGCACAACTAATCAAAATCCTAGCAAATTTCATCTATCTTGATTCAAATAGTAAGACAAAGCCACCACAAAAAGAAAGAGTTCATAAATATGTTGAATTTTATATACGTTAACTCAAAAAAGTCTACACATTTCGTTATAAGTCGGAAATTGATTTCTGAGACTAAATTGTAAACTAGATAAACTCATCTTTAACAGAAAAAGTTTGAAAAAAAGAAAGTAATTACAATTAATATGTTCTAAGGAAATACGTCTAGTAAAAATTGTATTTTTATGTACGTTGATTCATGAAAATATGAAGGAAGTCAAATTTCACAATAGAAGAAAGATGAAAGACCATGCAGAACTAATCCAAATCCTAACAAATTTCATCTATCTTGAATCAAATAGAAAGACAAAGTTAACGCAAAAAGAAAGAGTTCATAAAAATGTCGAATTTTATATACATTAACTCGAAAAAGTCTACACATTTAGTATAAGTCAGAAATTGATTTCTGAGATAAATTGTAAACTAGATAAACTCATCTATAACAGAAAAAGTTTGAAAAATGTATTGTAATTACAATTAATATGTTCTAAGGCAATACGTCTTGTAAAAATTGCATTTCTATGTACGTTGATTCAAGAAAATATGAAGCAAGTTAAATTTCACAAGAGAAGAAGGATGAAAGACCATGCAGAACTAATTCAAATCCTAACAAATTTCATCTATCTTGGATTAAATAGAATGACAAAGCCAACACAAAAACAAAGAGTTCATAGAAATGTTGAATTTAATATACGTTAACTCAAAAAAATCTACACTCTTCGTTATAAGTCGGAAATTGATTTCTGAGACTAAATTGTAAAGTAGATAAACTCAAATTTAACAGAAAAAGTTTGAAAAATGTATTGTAATTACAATTAATATGTTCTAAGGCAATACGTCTAGTAAAAATTGCATTTCTATTTACGATGATTCAAGAAAATATGAAGGAAGTCAAATTTCACAATAGAAGAAGGATGAAATACCATGCACGACTAATCCAAATCCTAGCAAATTTCATCTATCTTGAATCAAATAGAAAGACAAAGCCACCACAAAAAGAAAGAGTTCATAAATATGTTGAATTTTATATACGTTAACTCAAAAAAGTGTACACATTTCGTTATAAGTCGGAAATTGATTTCTGAGACTAAATTGTAAACTAGATAAACTCATTTATAACAGAAAAAGTTTGAAAAATGTATTGTAATTACAATTAATATGTTCTAAGGAAATACGTCTAGTAAAAATTGTATTTCTATGTACGTTGATTCAAGAAAATATGAAGGAAGTCAAATTTCACAATAGAAGAAGGATGAAAGACCATGCACAACTAATCCAAATCCTAACAAATTTCATCTATCTTGGATCAAATAGAAATAAAAAGCCACCACAAAAAGAAAGAGTTCATAAATATGTTGAATTTTATATACGTTAACTCAAAAAAGTCTACAAATTTCGTTATAAGTCGGAAATTGATTTCTGAGACTAAATTGTAAACTAGATAAACTCATCTATAACAGAAAAAGTTTGAAAAATGTACTGTAATTACAATTAATATGTTCTAAGGCAATACGTCCTGTAAAAATTGCATTTCTATGTACGTTGATTCAAGAAAATATGAAGCAAGTCAAAATTCACAATAGAAGAAGGATGAAAGACCATGCACAACTAATCCAAATCCTAACAAATTTCATCTATCTTGAATCAAATAGAAAGACAAAGCCACCACAAAAAGAAAGAGTTCATAAATATATTGAATTTTATATACGTTAAACTCAAAAAAGTCTACACATTTCGTTATAAGTCGGAAATTGATTTCTGAGACTAAATTGTAACTAGATAAACTCATCTATAACAGAAAAAGTTTGAAAAATGTATTGTAATTACAATTA